>NC_054830.1:75636931-75936931 GCF_018345385.1 Vulpes lagopus
ATACAGGTTTTCTAAACCTACCTTTAAAGGTACATGTCATGTCTCTTTTAAAAAAAAATATGAAGAATATCATTTGCTTTGTGGTTTAGTTTTTTAAATTCTCTGTGTTTATACCCAAATTAGGGTTTTCAAAAGAGGAGTTGACTTGGCTTCAGAGCCTTCGAGGAGTTCCTCATGTTATCCAGACACAGCTTTCTCCTGTGCTGCTTTACCTTACCGACTTGGATCAGTTTTTACATCACTGGGATGTAACAGAGGTAATAATGCATTTAAAAAAGAATCTCATTGTTAAAACTCTGTTCATCAACCACCAATTGTTACCATATTATTAAGATTGCCTTATAGGAGATACTCTTAGAGATAAACAGACATGATCCATGTTCCGAGAGTGCTTATGATCTTGGATAGAAGATCTATGTCTCTAAAAGAGGAGTATTTTTCATTACAAGTTGCACTACTAGAGTAGAATAAATTAGCAATTTGAACGGTAGAGAAATTTATTTTCTTTTATCGTATAGAATAGATAAGATAGATGTTTCTGTGGAAAAGAGAATTTGACTTGAATATTGAAGGATAAGTAAGACTATTTGGATTTGGTATCGTTGAAGGTGATTTTTTTTAAAAAACACAAAAGATTATTCTGCAGTTACTTTGGTCTTGAGAATTTGTACATAAGTTTATTAAAGTTAATTTAAAACCCTTTACTTTCATTAAGTTTTTTATTTATTTTTATTTTTTTTAAAGATTTATTTATTTATTTATTTATGATAGAGAGAGAGAGAGAGGGAGGGCAGAGACAGGAGGAGGGAGAAGCAGGCTCCATGCCGGGAGCCTGACGTGGGACTCGATCCCGGGACTTTCATTAAGTTTTAAAGTTCAACCTTACAGATCTTATTTTTTAAGAGAAGTCAATTTAAGCCATCTTTTATTTTTATTTATTTATTTATTTATTTTAATTTTTATTTATTTATGATAGTCACACAGAGAGAGAGAGGCAGAGACACAGGCAGAGGGAGAAGCAGGCCCCATGCACCGGGAGCCTGACGTGGGATTTGATCCTGGGTCGCCAGGATCACGCCCTGGGCCAAAGGCAGGCACTAAACCGCTGCGCCACCCAGGGATCCCTTAAGCCATCTTTTAAAATGGGACTTTATATTTTATTTCTTTTTACAAATTTAGTTAAATTTTAAACCATTTAAATAACTTATGTATTCACTAATTATCAAGTAGTTCAGTTTTCTGACAGACCTTTACAAATGTTAAAGTAAATACTAAATATATAGTAAATTAAACTTTATGATAAATCTTAGTAACCTAAGTTTTGGTGTTGCTTATAGTAAAAATCAAAATCACAAATCTAAATTGTAAATTAATTACATGTTTTAAATTGGAATTATTAGGCTGAACTTTGACTCTAATAGGCCAAATTGTCTTCTATGTTGCAAATATGTAAACTAAATATGCAGAAATATCACAAACATTGATATTAAGGATTTGATACTCTGAAAAATTTCTACTATAATAAGTAATTTCTATTATTTCTTCAGCTTTGTTTCTTGCATGAAAAATGCTTACCCAATAAGAATGCACTTATGTCATCTCAATTAATTTTGGTTTCCAACCTTTCTTGTCAATTCTAATGTTAGGTTCTCTGCTGGCTAATTTTCTTTTAATGATTCAGAAAGCCTCTGGTGAGGACAAAGACTATAATCTTTTTTATAGTTTATAATTGCTAGTCCAAAGGTTTTTTTAAAAAACAAAACAAAACCAAACCAAACCTCTTTGTCATTGTTCTCAACAGGATAGTCTCCAGATTCAAGTTACAACCTACTTTTTTTTTTTTTTTTTGGTTCTTCTCACCTGACTTTGTTTGACTCTGATCACAATACTAAGTATGCCAGTTACATTTATCTTCTCTTTGTTGCCATGGTGCCTGATACTATGTTTATATGTAGGTTCTTCAAAAATACTATATTTTAAAAAGTGAAAAGAAATAATGAATTGGTTTAGCATCTGAGATTTTATCTACTCTACAGTAAATGAAGAGAGCTAAGACAGGTCTCTTGAGGTTAAGGCCTTGAATACTAGCGTGGTGGGATTAGGCTTGCCAACAATTTTAAGAGTATGTTTTTTTTTTTTAATTAAAAAAAATATTTTTCGAAAGTTTTTTTTTTTTTTTTTGAGGGAGAGAGCCTGAGTAGGGGGAGGGGCAAAGAGAGAGGGAAAAGCAGACTTCCTGCTGAGTGGGGAGCCCAACCTGGGCTCTATCCCAGGACCCTGGGATCATGACCTGAGAAAGGCAGACGCTTAACTGACTGAACCACCTAGGTTGCCCTGGTAAGAGTAGTTTTAAAGGACTGACTGTATCTATTTAAACCATTATTATGTATTGGAGAAAGCACTGTATGGGGATTACTGGGCTCCTTATTCCAGGTATAGATTTGCCATTGTCTAGTTTTGTTACTTGGGCAAGTTTTATAATCTTTATCTGATAACTTAAATTTTTCATAAGCACATCATCTGTGTAAAGCCAAGATAAAATTGTCATGAAAATGTTATCAGCTGTATTTCTGAAGTAACATTTGGCAAGGACGTGTATTAAACTTCCAGGTTGATGTCTTTGAAATGTTAAGACATAATTAGGAAAAATCTGAAAGACACATTTTTGTTTTTGAAGTTCTTAAGTGAAGATTTCAGCTTTCTTTTAGATAAATTTTGTTATTTAAGTTGGCCTTTTCATGTAAAAATATTTGAAATACACAGTTTTTGACATCCTTAATGTAAAAATTTATTTTTACATTATTTCATTTGAAGAAGTTATTAGGACAGTGGGATTGCTTAGTTCTTTTGTAGTTTTATCTGCCTAGGCCAAAGGTATTTTTAAAAAAAATCAAACTTAAAAATTAAAAAAAAAATTTTTAAAGATTTTTTAAAAAATTTATTCATGAGAGATACACAGCAAGGGGCAGAGACATAGGCAGAGGGAGAAGCAGGCTCCCTGTAGGGAACCTGATGTGGGACTCCTCTCAGGACCCCAGGATCATGACCTGAGCCAAAGGCAGGCACTCAACCACTGAGCCACCTAAGTGCCCCAAGTCAGACTTTTTTTAGTAGGTATTCACAAAATACAGTTCAGAACAGAAGATAATAAAAAAGTCTTTTCCCATTCCCTCTCAGACACCCATTTTTTCCTCCTCAGTTTCTAAATGTACTCTTTCAGATATCTTCTGTCTATAAATGACTAAGTATATTATTTTGGTTTTGTTTTACAAAATAACATACTTTATACACTTATCTGAACCTTGCCATTTTGTTTTATTTTATAAGATTTTACTTATTTGAGAGAGTGGGTGTGTGCTCCTGTGCACGCAAAACTGGGGGGAAAGGCAGAGGGAGAAGCAGACTCCCTGCTGAGTGGGAAGCCCAACTTGGGGCTTGATCTGAGGACCCTGAGATCATGACCTGAGCCGTAAGGCAGACATTTAATCACTGAACCACCCAGGTGCCATTAGACCTTGCCATTTTCATTTAGTATTTTTGTGATTATTCCTTCTGAGCACTGAAAGAAGAATTGTGTGACTTTCCTGTTAACAATGGAAACTGTAGTTAACAGGGAAAGAAACCAGAATCTCTTTCCAGGGATACTCTTTACAAATGGAGACTTCTCTTCCAGAGCCAATGAAAGGTTTTAAGGTTAATATTAATTATCATTTATAAAATACTGGATGGTTGTAAAAGAATGTTTTTTTTTTTTTTTAACATGGATAAGCTCTGAAGAATAATAACATAAATCCAGTTTAAGAAATAGAACATTTTGGGGCACCTGGGTGGCTCAGTTAGTTAAGCATCTTGCCTTCAGCTCAGGTTGGGATGGAGCCCCACGTCAGGCTCCCTGCCCACTGGGGAGTCTGCTTCTCCTTCTGCCTCTACCCCTGCTCATTCTCTTACTCTCAAATAAAATCTTAAAAGAACAGTTTTAATTTCTATTAGTTTTTATTTATTTATTTTTATTTATTTATTCATGAGAGACACAGACTGAGAGAGAGAGGCAGAGACACAGGCAAAGGGAGAACTGGACTCCTCACAGGGAGCCTGATGTGGGACTTGATCTCATATCCCAGGATCATCCGCTGAGCCACAAAGGCATCCCTTAGTTTTTATTTTTGAAGATTTATTTATTTTAGAGCAAGAGTGTGTGCACCATACGTACAAGTGGTGGGAGGGGTAAAAGGAGAGAATCCTTGAGCAGACTCCGTGCTGAGCATAGACCCTTCCTGACAATGGGGATTGATCCCCATGTCCCATGAGATCATGACCTGAGCTGAAATGAAGTTAAATATTTAACTGACTGAGCCACTTAGGCACCCCTGAACCCCTTTGTGCGTTTCCTCTTTCCTTTCAGAGTAATTCTGTTTTAAATTTTATCATATTCTTGGCTTTTTTACAGTTTTACCATAGTAGCACATAACTCTAAAACTATATTGTTTAGATTTTCATGGTATTAAACTTTTAAAAAGTGAAATCTTTTTCAGTAATTTGCTTTTTATTCAGTATACTCTTCAAGTTATCTATCTTGCTAAGGAGGGCATGTGATGTAATGAGCACTGGGTGTTATATGCAACTGATGAATCATTGAACTCTCTCTCTGAAACTAATATATATTGTATGTTATTTAATTTAAATAGATTAAAAAATAAAGTTATTTATATTGTGTAAATGGTAGTTCATTGTTTTTATTGCTGTGTAGTATCCTATTGTAGTAAGATACCATGGTTCATTGTTTTCATAGGGTGAGTATTTTTAGCCATGTTAGCTCCACCTTGGCATATTAGCTATATGCCTCTTTGTTTTATGTTTTTTTAGGTATTTGCTCTTAAGGACAGTCTACCTTCAAACTATGCTATAACACTTCATACCATAATATAATGTGTAATGATATTATATGAGGCCATTGTTTGTTTTTTTGTATGTAATGTCTTTTTTTCTCTACATGCGTCTTTTTCCCTACATGTTTCTCAAGATCATCCTTGTATCACTTTCCTCAGCAATTTGATTGTGTTAATTCCTTAGTGTCGTCATCGTCATCTTTTTTTTTTTTTGGCTTGATGTTTGCTGAATGTTTTTTAAGGCTTATAGTTTATTGTGTTGGGAAAAAATGTCAGTCATTCTTTCAAAAAAAGAGTTTTGGTCCCCTTTGGGACCCTAGTTACATGTGTGTTAGAATCTTGACCTTATCCTTGTAGGCCTTTGAGACTTTTTTACCTTTTCCCCCCTCTTTTCAGAAAGTATGCTTGTGTATTCAAGTCATTGGACTTTCTGCATTATCTAATCTGCTCTTAAATCCAACAAAGATTTTTTTTTTAAGGTTTTATTTATTTATTTGACAGAGAAAACACAAGCCAGGGGGCAGCAGGCAGAGGGAGACGGAGAAGCAGGCCTCCCACTGAGTGGGGAGCCTGATGTACAGCTGGATCCCAAAACCCTGGGATCATGACCTGAGCTGAAGGCAGATGCTTAACTGACCGAGCCACCCAGGAGCCCCTAAAGATTTTTTTAAGACTTTTTTTTTTTTTTTTTTTGAGCAGTTCTACATTCACAGAAAAATTGAAGCAAAGGAATGGGTATTTCCTCTGTATAACCCCTCATATTCATAGCTTCCTCCATTATCAACATCTTCCATGAGAGTGGTTCTTTTGTTAGAATTAATGATTCTGTATCGATGTAATTACCCAAAGTCCACAGTTAACATGTTTCACTCTTGGTGTTACACATTTTTGGATCTGGACAAATGTTTGATACCATATTATCTATTATTATCTCATACAAAGTGTTTTTATTGCCCTAAAATCATCTGTGCTCTGCCTATTCATCCTCTACACCCCCAACCCCTGACAACCACTGATTTTGTTTTCTTTAACTATCTGTATTTTTTCTTTTATAGAATGTCATATATTTGGAACTGTATAGGATATTGCCTTTTTAGATTGGCTGTTACTTTGACTTAGTAATATTCTATAAGATTCCTCAGTGTTTTTTCATGGCTTCATAGCTCATTGCTTTTTAGTGCTAATAGTGCATTAAATATATCAGTTTGTCTATTCACCAACTGAAGAACATCTTTGTTGCTTCCAAATTTTGGTAATTGTGAATAAACTGTGTAGGTTTATAAACATTCAGGTGTGTACGTTTTTGTGTAGACATGTTTTCAGCTCCTTTGGGTAAATACCAAGGAAGCATTTGCTGGATCACATGGTAAGAGTGTATTTAATTTTGTAAGAAACACCAAACTGCCTTCCAAAGTGGTTGTACCATTTTGCGATTCTACCAGCAATGAATGAGTTTCTGTTGCTCCAGATCTTTGCCAGCATTTGGTGTCAGTGTTTTGGATATTGGCCACTCTAGTAGGTGCATAGCGTCTCATTATTTAATTTTTTTAAAAGATTTTATTTATTTATTCATGAGAGATAGAGAGAGAGAGGCAGAGCCACAAGCAGAGGGAGAAGCAGGCTTCCTGCAATGAGCCTGATGTGGGACTCAATCCCGGATCCCGGGATCACACCCTGAGCTGAAGGCAGACGCTCAACCGCTGAGCCACCCAGGAGTCCCTCATTATTTAATTTTGATTTCTCTGATAATACATGATATGGCGCATCTCTTCATGTTGATTTACCATATGTCTTCTTTGGTGATTTATCTATTACAGTCTTTAGCCCATTTTTTAATTGGGTTATTGTTGAGTTTTAAGCGTTCTTTAAATATTTTGGATAACGGTACTTTATCAGATAGGTGTTTTGCAAAGATTTTCTCCCAATCTGTGGCTTATTTTTTCATACTCTTGACATTATCTTTTGTGGAGCAGAAGTTTTAAATTTCAGTGAAGTCCGGCTTATCATTTCTTTCCTGCATTGTGCCTTTGGTGTTATATCTAAAAAGTCATCACCATACTTAAGATCATTTAGGTTTTACTTCCTGTGTTGTCTTCTAAGTCATTTATGGTTTTTTATTTTGCATTTTACATTTAGGTCTGTTACCATTCTGAGTTAATTTTTGTGAAGAGTCTAGATTTAGTTACGTATGGATTGTTAAAGCACCATTTGTTACAAAGTCTATCTTTGCTTCATTGTCAAAGATCATTTGCTTATGAGTCTATTGATGAGCTCTCTATTCTGTTCCGTTAATCTCTTTGTTCTTTCACCAGTAATATAGTATCTTGATTACTGTAGCTTTATAGTAATTTAATTTATGAAGTTGGATATCATCAGTCCTTTAACTTTGTTCTTTTCCTTTAATACTGTGTTGGCTGTTCTGGGTTTTTTCGCCTGGATTTTTTGCCTTTTCTTTCTTTTTTTTTTTTTTTTTTTGCCTAAATAAACTTTAGACTTAGTTTGTGATATCTACAAAATGATTTATGGGGATTTTGATTAGATTTGCATTGAGTCTATGGATGAATTTGGGAAGAACTGACATCTTGACATTACTGAGTCTTTCTATCCCATAAACATGAAATACCTCCCATTTATTTTATTCTTGGATTTCATTCACCAGAATTTTGTAGTTTTCCTCATACAGATCTTGTACCTATTTTAAGTTTATATCTATTTCTCTTCTTAGAGATGCTAATGTAAATTTAATTTCATATTCAATTCAATATTCTTATGAATAATATAACGAGCATTCATGTTTGTTCAATGCTGATATTTGGAAAATGGACTTTTATATATTCACATTGTATTCTGTAATCTTGCTATAATTACTTATTAGTTCCAATAATTTTTTGTGAATTGTTAAAGATTTTCTACATAGTCATGTCATTTATGAACAAAGACCAAGTGAATTTTAAATTTTATATAATGCATTTTTTATCTCCTCTTTTTTCTTTAACTTTTTTTTAAAGTAATCTCTACACTGAACATGAGGCTTGAATCTACCACCCTAAGATCAAGAGTCACATGCTCCACCCACTGAGTCATCCAGGCACTCCTTCCTTATTTTAAAGATGTTTATAATAATAGGTATTTTATTTTATTTATTTAATATTTTTATTTTTTTAAAGATTTTATTCATGAGAGACACAGAGAGGCAGAGACATAGGCAGAGGGAGAAGCAGACTCCCTGCAGGGAACCCAATGTGGGACTTGATCCCAGGACCCTGGGATCACAACCTGAGCCAAAGGCAGGTGCTCAACCACTGATCTACCCAGGCATCCCCCTATCTGCTAATTCTCTCATGTCATTTATATTGATTGGTTTTTCTCCTGGTTATGTAGCACATTTTTTTTAAAGATTTTATTTATTCATGAGAGAGACAGAGAAAGAGGCAGAGGGAGAAGCCGACTTCCCCTGGGGAGCCTGATGTGGGACTTGATCCCCTGATCAGGAATCATGCCCTGAGCCGAAGGCAGACACTCAATCACCCAGGTGTCCCTATATAGCACAGTTTTAAGTTCCTTGTCATGCTTAGTAGTTTTGAGTGCATGTTGGACAATGGACATTTTTTGTTAGATTATGCTGGAGTGTTTTGCTTTGTTCTGGGAGGCAGTCAAGTTACTTGAGTATTAGCTTTATCCTCTCGAGTCTTGTTTTTAAGTTTTGTTGGTGTGGTTATTAGAGCAAGTGGGCTTGAGTCAAGGATCAATAAATTATAGCTTATAGGCCCAAACCAGGTTGCCCCTGTTTTTGTACCACCTTGGACCTAAGAGTGGTGTTTACATTTTTTCAGTTTAAATGTAAAAAAATGTTTACATTTTTTTCAGTTGTTAAAACAACCCCCCCCCCCAGAAGAATATGTGAGAGAATATGTGGCCTACACAGCCTAAGATATGTATTATTTGGCCCTTTACAGAAAAAGCTTACCAACCCTGCCCTTGTGCTAATTTATCTGTATAATTAATGTTCTCATTCTGAGCACCATCTGAATAAAACCTACATGTTCTATGAAGACCCCATTGGTTAGAACTTAAACATCTCTGCTCTATTTGAGCTTTGTTGTTGTTGTTGTTGTTTTTAAAAGGTTTTATTTATTCATTCATGAAAGACAAGAGAAAGAGGGAGAGACACAGGCAGAGGGTGAAGCAGGCTCCATGCAGGGAGCCTGATGTGGGACTCGATCCAGGGACTCCAGGATCACGCCCTGGGCCAAAGGCAGACGCTCAACCACTGAGCCACCCAGGCGTCCCTCTATTTGAGCTTTGGAATTGTTTTGTTCATAGCTCCTGTTTATTCTTTGGCCTTGTAGATTTCCACCTTGTACATTAACAGCTTTGTTTAGCAGTATACCTCAGGACATTGGAGCTTTCTCTCCCAACAGGAGGATAAGAATTTGGCTTTATGAAATGGCCTGTATTGGAGGACAGAAAATCCTGCCAACCTTTTGATTGTCTTCTAGGACTAAACTGAAAAAAATGGAGACTCAAGGGACTTTAGAGATGTTGGATTCCCCTCCATCCCGGCATTCCTAAATTCTTAAGCTATAAACGAAGAGAAGCTTAAAAGCTACACCAGTAACTTGTATGACTCATGGTGCTCAAGAAACCATGATTGCTTAAAGTTCCTGTCCTGGAAGTGGGTTAGGGCTTCAGTGGACACACAGGCACTCATTAGAGACCTCTAAGGGCAGTACCTTAGGATAGGGATACACAAACACGGACCATGAATATAGATTAAAGGAGAATTTCACCAAAGGATTACTGAGGACCTCTGAAGACAGTGGAAATTGTAAAATTTACTGAGAAATATTAAAGATAAGCTAAGTACATGCCATGGATTGGGAAACTCCAATATTGTAAAATAATAGCTCTCCCTAAATTAATCTACAGTATATATAAATTCAGTGTAATCCAAATCAGAGCAGATGTTTTTGTGGAAATTGAAAAGGTGATTACAAAATTTATATTGAAATGCAGAGGATCAAGAATAGCAAGACAGTGTTGAATAAACATAAAGCTAGAGGCTCTATATTACCAGATATCTACTATAAAACTATAGTAATTAAGCATGTGTGGTAATCCGAAAAAGCAGTGGGGCACAAAAGAACCCTGCATAATACATGGTTTCCAATACTACAATAAAGACAGCTTGGGTAAAGTGAGTTTGTTTCCCCACCTACCCACTTAAAGGAATAATGGGGTAAGGAAAGAGCCCTAGAAGAGAGGCCAGCTGTCTTGTCTCTTTCTTAGGTTTTGTATTATTGGTTAATAATTGTTGAGAGACTGCCAACATGAGAAGGGTAAAATCTGTCAAAAAGTAAATCTAATGACATTTTCTTCTGATATGGATTGTTAGTATGTGGAAATACTTATTCTGTAAATACATTCTTTGATATAACTTTATTTAGGAAATGAAAGCATCTCTTGATCTGAATTTTAGTGTTTTAACAGGTTTTTTCTTTTAGCATTTTAGTACAGTAATAAAAATATAAGAAGTGTTAGGTGTATGGCAGTTCTGTGCATATTCTGATGAAATTTGGTAGAAAAATAGTTCCACCTAGAAATTAAATGTATAAATCCTTAAGAAAAATAAGTCTTTGTATATTTTTTAAAAACCCTTAATTTCTACTTTGGACCAAATTATCATGCTTATTCTGGAACTATGCAGTGTAAAGTCGGGGTTCTGATATATATGCAAGTTTCTGTTAACATAGTAATGTGCAAGAGTGAGGACTATATATGTGTATGTTGGTGAGTGTGCACATACATGTATTTATATTAATGTTTATTTACCCTTGAAACAAATTCAAACTTAGAGAAAAACTAGAACTACAGTACAAAGAATTTTTTTCATAGACTGTGACATAATGCCCATAGCCCATACTTTAGCTTGTGTGTCTTAGAAACAAGCATTCCATTATATTACCACAATCTAGTCCTCAAAACCAGGAAATTAAGATTGACATGTTATCGTCATTTAATCCTCAAACCTCAATCATGTTTTGCCAGTTGTCCCAATAATTTTTTTTATTTTTTGTTTGTTTATTTATTTACTTATTTTTCCCAATAATTTTTTTTTAAAGGTAAGCTTTATGCCTAACGGGCTTGAACTCACCACCCTGAGATCAAGTGTCACTTGCTCTGCCCACTGAACCAGCAGGTGCCCCTCAATAATGTTCTTCAGAGCAAAAGGATCCACCCCCAATTTTTTGTGGCATTTAGTTGAAATGTCTGTTTAATCTCCTTCAATTTGGTATGGTTCCACAGTCTTTCCTTGTGTTTTGTTGACCATGACACTTTGAAGAAAATTGGGCCACTTACTTTGTAAAATTTTCCTCTCATTTGGGTTAATGTTCCTTCATGGTTAAATTCAGGCTATACAAATTTGGTAGGAATATGACACAAGTGATGCTGTGGTATTTTGCTTGCATCCTGTCAGGTGGTGTATGGTTTCCATTTGTCCCATTAGATACTTGATTTGCCCACTTGATGAAGTGCTGCCTGCCCAATTCTCCACTGCTTGCTTTTTATCTTTTGTAATTAATAATTTATGGAGATATTTTGAAACTGTTCATATCCCATTTTTTATTAGTCTGTATTTACTTATTTGTGTTAGTATGGTTTCCTATTTTATAGTGGGTCACTATAAAATTTAGTCTTTTTTTTGTTCTTTTGACATGTGCTCATTTTTTTCTGAGTACTTCCTTACTCTCTTGTACCGCAGATTGTTCAAGATTCATACTTTATTTTCTCTGTCTCAGCCCTGCAATCAGATATTTTTTTAAGAAGCCCAGTTTTTCTTTAAGTGGAGAATGGTATTTTGAAACCAACTTTAGGACTCCAGGGTGTGGTCATTGCTCTTGGACCTTGGTGCTCCCAGGCTGTCATGGACAGAAGTCATCAATTTAACACCACAGGGTTCATTTTAATTGTCTTCTTTTCCTCTTGTACCTGCCTCTTCTGAAGGTGAGAACCCTGGCTTCTGTTACACTTAGTATAATTTACTTGATCAATTTGTCTATAATTAATCTCCATTTGGTGCCACCCCCCTCCCATGCAGGCATTTTCCTCACCCCATTTGAATTCCCAACTTGTTGGGGGTTCCTGGGTTACTCTCTTCCCTCCATCACTGCAGCTCTCCTGCCTCCTCTAGTGCTGATGTTTACCTGATTGAGCCCCACACAGTGGCTTTAGAACTGAATTGTTCAGGAAGGGAAGGGGTGGTGGAAAGGAAGAGACTAAATGGTCATTTAATAGTGAATGGGCCTTATCAAATATGATTTATCTTTTGATAATAAAAATATTCACTGCCTATTTTGAAGTAGGATGAGGGCATTAGAAATATGTTATTTACATTGTTACTTACAAGGATAAAAGAAAATAAAAATTGCCATATGAAAACTCTGGGTAGTTATTAATTTAGAAGAGGTTTTATAGAGAAATAATGCAACAAGCTATTGATTTTTCAGGGTTGGTTGACAGTTCCCTTAAATTTAGTTTCACTGTCATCTTGCTAGAGTGATATTCTTGTTTCCACCAATCTTGTCTTTCCATGTGATTCCTTCACATATTTCACTTTTGGCATCGCACTCCATCAGTTTCTGGAATTGTGTAACAATGTCTCTGAAGGACTTGATGTTGTCCTTCTCTTGTTTCCTTGAGAACTTAGAAAATTAAAAATACTAAGGATTTGACTCTCACCTTCCTTATATTTTTCTTTTCCTGTGGATTGTTCTCTTCTTTTTACCTTTGGGGAATAGGAAGCATTATAATTAATTTGAAGAGGATATTAGTATTTTCTGGATCATAATTGTTTTTCTATGGTACATTTTCCTACTAAGTGGAAAAAAGGCTGTTAGCCCTCCATTCACATCACTCAGATCTTTGTTTTATTTATTTTTTTATTATTTTTTAAAGATTTTATTTATTCATGAGAGAGACAGAGAGGCAGAGACACAGGCAGAGGGAGAAGCAGGCTCCCCACAGGGAGCCCCATGTGGGGACCAGATTCCTGGTCTCCAGGGTCACGCCCTGGGCTGAAGGTGGGCGCTCTGGGCTGAAGGTGGCGCTAAACCGCTGAGCCACCTGGGCTGCCCAGATCTTTCTGTTTTAGCACTTAATAATAGAAAGATAGTTTCTACATTGGTAGATTGAAGCTACTTTTTTTAGAGCTGTGAGAGAGGAGTTTCTGTCTTTTCATTCCTGTGCCTGGCACCTGGTAGGACTACCTCAGTGTCTGGTAAATATTTAATTAATAAATTGTTTGGAAAATTAGCTCATATATGAAACTTAATTGTTTTACCTTGGACATTTGCATCTTCAAAGTAATTTTTTGTTAAATCTTCTGTTATATGTAGGGTAAGTAGGTTAAAAAAAATTCTGTAGAACTTGTTTCTGATCTAAAATGTCCTGATTTGGTTCCTGGTTTTCTTCTTTTCTGACAGACAGTTTGTCACAGTTTATTGGTTATCCCTGCTCGAAGCCAGAGCTTTGACATCCTGCAGAGTGCCATCAGTAAGCATTTGGTAAATATACTTTTTTTTTTTGCTTTCCTACTCAAAAAAACATAGACAATTCTTGGTTTAACAGTGGGTTTGCCATAGGCAAGGAGAAAGTGAGTGTGCAGAATTTTAAGCTTAATAGTTCCATGGCCTCATAGCATGATGCTGTGATAAGAACTGGGAGATCTCAATGTTTTTCTTGGCTGTTACTAATTAATTCTGTGATCTTGGGAAATTCCCCTTTTCTAGGACCTTACTTTCTATATCTGCAATGAAGGGCTTTAAAATTTTACATTAGGTTCTTGATTTAATTAACATGTACTTGGTATTGGTGTATTGGGAATCCAGCATCAAGACTGGGGTCTAATTTCCACCGTGAAGATTTGGGTTCTGCAGTAGGGATGTAACCTAACAGGCTCAAGGCCTGATCACTAGCAGCGGCAAGCTCAGCCTTGAGACTATCTTGTCTTCTGGCCAGTTGGTGTTCCTTGTTCTCATTGGCTATGCCTGGGTTTTTGGTTTTTAGCTTCCTCCAACATTTATACTTGGATCTTTGGCTTATTATAGTTATGTATAGTGCAAAGGGAGGGCTCCCACAGTTTATCTTCTAGGCACTCTCACTTGTTTGGGTAATTTTATGGGTACATTCCAACCCCCTTTTCTCCTTTAAAATGTTATTTCCCTTAAATTGGAAGAATATTGTTTTGAATTCCCAGTACTTTTCTCTCTGCTGTTGAACTTCCAGTCCTTATGCACTGTGTCTCTAAAGATCCTTACCTTTTTTACTTTTCATCTCTTCTTTAGGTATTAGTGCCCTCCTTTGATTACACTCCTCCTTCTAGTTAAAAGATCACCATGTTAGTCAGTCTTGGCCACTATATTTAGACAGCCTGATCAGAACCTGCAGACTTTCATAATAATTAAACAGTAGTGTCCAGGATATTTAAACCATGCATACATAACAGTTATAAGTTAGAGTCCACCTTAATTATAGTTTATAGGAGAGTCCAGATGAATACATATACCATAATGTCCCTTATTGGGGTTTTGGGGCAGTGAAGCAATCAAGTGTTAAATATAGTAATGTCTTACTTCAGGGTGTTTTACTTCGTCATGTCTGAATGACTAGCTAAATTAAAGGGCAGGGGAAGGCTAATTGTAAAATGAACTCTGGTTTGTACATTTAATTACCTCGGGTGGGGGTGGTGTCAGGTATTAGACTTTTCTAATCTGAAGAATCTAATACGGATCATGTGAGTGCTGTTGTTGGTATCAAGATTTTTTTTGGGGGGGTGCCTGAAATAATCTTTTTAGATGATAGTATTTCTGACCAATAGAAATTGTAATGTCTTGAAAATTTTAGTAGATTTTTTGTTATAGAGGGGAGGCGTGGATTAGGTAAACAGTATTTCTTGAGTTGTCATGCTTTCAAAGAAGTTATTTAATATAATAGTTAAATTCCTAAGAGAAAACAGGACCTTAAGGTATGGCAGGTGGCAAGTTTATTATGTATATACTGTTTTTCATTAGAAGTGATGTTAGATGTTAACTCTCTAGTTAATGGGGTTTGGTTTTATCCTGGAGAGAAGGACTGTTGTGAAGAGGTCATTAATCTCATTTTTCTCTGCCTAGGTTGGGTTGACTGTAATTCCTGACAGTACAGCTGGCTGTGTTTTGGGTGTTATCTGTAAGCTCCTGGATCATACGTGTGTACTTAGTGAGACTCTCCTGCCATTTTTGGCTTCTTGTTGCTACAGTCTTCTTTATTTTCTGCTCACTTTAGAGAAAGGAGAAGCAGAACACCTAAGAAAGAGGTAATAGTTTTTGTATTCTTCAACTTTAATTTTTTCCCTAACCGCCGCAACTGAATAAATAAATTTTAAAAAGAGTGAAAGAAAATTAGATTTTGGAAAGATCTTAAATTCTCTTTCTGAGTTTGTGTAAACCTAATGTCATTTTCTTTGTTCTTTCATAAATTCTCATTGGGTTGATAAGAATTTTTAGTTTTTGTTTTTTCCTTTAGGCTACAAATTTGAAAAATCAGATGACATAAAGTTTCTTAGGAGCTTTCCTTATTAATGTTGCTGTAGGTCTAGCAAGAAAAATTCTATCTACCTTTAAAAGAATGTGCTTATTAATAAGTACAAAGCCTTTGTATTTTGTTTTGGGCTCATTAGAGCTAACTAGAATTTTTAAATTCTTGGATTTAAGGATATTTTTCTAAGATGCTAGTGTTTGTATTAGTACTTTAGCTCTTATATAATCAGGCTGAAGTTTCTAGCATAGTTTAGAATATTTCACTTTAATTTTAAAAAGTATTCTCATACTATGTTCTTATTGGTATGCCTGTTAACATTTTTTATAGAAATCTAGATTTTTCTTTTTAAGACTTTATTTGAGAGAGAGAGAGAGAGGCAGAGACACAGGCAGAGGGAGAAGCAGGCTCCATGCAGGGAGCCTGATGACAGGACTCGATGCCAGGACTCGATCCCGGGACTTCCAGGATCACCCGCTGGGCTGAAGGCAGGCACTGAATTGCTGAGCCACCAGGGATCCCCCAGAAATCTAGATTTTTAAAAATCTAATAGTATAAGAAAATAAAAATTAGTCTATTGCCTGTTAATATTTTGATATTTGTCTTTCTAGTTTTTTAACTTTTACATATCATAAAAATAAACATATGTATGAAATATTTATATAGTTCAAGGAGTAAGTATAAACTGAACATCCATTTAACCAGTCTTCAGGTTCAGAAATAGAATTTTATCAACACACTCTGTGTACCCTCTACAATTACCTTTCTCTTTTAAACCCTTTAGAGATCGCTTTTATATGTTAGATAACAAAAGTTCAAACTAGTAAACTTTAAAGATCTAATTGGCTGTATTAATTGATTCATTAATTGGGCAGCATCCCATCTAGCAAGTAGAGGGGAGCTCTCAAAGGCTATAGAAAGGGAAAGGTTTTTAAAGGTAGACAAGGAGTGGAAAAAAGGAAAGAATCTATCCTTTAGGCAGGTTGCCCTTCCAAGGGGAATTGAAGAGGAAGGAAGGAAGTTTTTCCTAGTGCTGACCAGAAAGTTCCCATGTTGACTGGTGGTTAAAGGTCACGTTTTGGGGGGGTTGAAACTGTAGTTATTTTAGGTATTAAGTCTTAGTTTGCTGACTTGGGGTCTTCACCTAAGTGACGCCGTTTTGAACCTGTGGTTTTCTTAACGTGTTAATCACTTCCTTACCTTTTATTAAAGATTTTATGTGGATTTGTAAACAATACAATTTTTGTTTTGCATATTTTAAGAATTTTATATAAAATTCCATATGTATTTTTTGTGATATGATTGTCATTTATGAGTCATTCATGTTGATTCAGAAATTTATTGCACTTTTGTTTCTCCGTACTAGGGGCTTAAGCAAATTTCTTTCTCTAAAGAGTCAAATATTAAATATTTTAGGTTTTTAATGTATAAAGTCTCTTGTCAGAACTATTCAGTACTGCCCTGGCAGTAGGAAAGCAGCAACAAAGAACATGTAAATGAATGAGTGTGGCTGTGTTTTAGTAAAACTGTTTATAAATATGGGCTGTGAGTATGATAGGCTGTAATCTAGCCAGTTCACTTACTCTACAGTGTTTTGTTATATGAATGCACAGTAACTTATCCATTTTACTATCAACAGAGATTTAGATTTTTTTTTTTTTTGCCAAGTACATATGTATGTTTAAAATGGATTTTATTTAAAATGGACTGTAAAATTTACACATAAACACAGATGTGATGTTTTCCTTACATATCATCAAACTTTAGGTCTGATAGGTCAAGACAAGGCTTTATAAATCCCAAGGAACGTCTCAGGGTTCAAAAAATTTTATAAGTGTCCCCATTTATGAAATGTCTATGTTGCTATTTGTTATTTCCTGTCACTTGAAATACAGTCCCTTTACTGAATACTTTGAGACGTTTCAAAGATCATTTATAATTTCTTATAGAGAAACCTCCCACTTTTGACTCTGTGGCTGGACAGAACAAAGTTTATTATATGAAATATTTTTTGCTTGTTTAAAATGCCTAGTTTTAAATGTTTTATGCTAGATATTGAAACAGTTGGTATTTCCAGATCCTTGATATCTCTTGGGGTAACATAACTTAGTCTCTGCCAGCCAGTCTTAAGTACTTAAATTTCCCTTTGGGTGACCCCTACTCCCTGAGGAGGTTTCTGTAAGGTTCTAAATAATGAGAATGCCAGTCGTATTACTAAGGAGGCTTTAATTTCACAAAAGCTGGCCAAAACTTCGGGTTTGACCAGTCAATTTGAGTTGTTAAAAACTCTGGCCACTGGACGTTGAAGAAACTATTCTATCGTCGTCTGGACTCATTGTTAGTAACAAAAAAATCTCTTGTCACCTCTTGGTTGTAGGTAGTAATCTGTTCTTCTCTATGGTTTTACTATTTTCTTCTTACCTTTGTGGTGTTGCCAATCAAGGTGTGTCCTAATGTAGGTTTATTTATCCTGCTTCTTGAGACAGTGTACTTTTTGATCTGAAGACTGGGTGTTTTTCCCTCAGGTCTAGGAAGTGCTGTTACTATTTCTGTTACCTCCCTGGTTGTTTCTGTTCTCTCCTACAAACTCCTTTAAATGAAGGGATCTTCTCAATCTGTCCTGTACTTCTGAACATCTTCTGCTTTGCTATATGTTTTATTTAACCCTGTTAAGTTTTAATTTCATCAGCTCTATTCTTTGCTCTGTTGTTGGTTTTTTTTAACTTGGCTTTTTGTCATTCTTGTTTTTTTTCATGATTTATTGGTCTTACTTTAAAGTCCCTATCAGTTTGTTCTGTTTGCTCTTTTATCCTCTGGTGTGGGAATTCTCCCTTCAGTAGGGGAGCAGGTGAGGCTCTGGAGATTGTTTTTCATGGGCTTGAACAAACTTATGGTTTGGATTGTATACCCTCTCTTTGAGTGCATCTTTTGTGAGAATTCTGTGCAGATTATGGGTCACTTTTACATATACATTTTCCTGCCTTCCAGCTACACATAGGAAACCCCGCCTCCAACACCTGGGGCCTGAAGTCTCAGCTTCCAACATTTAGCTGTTGAAAACTCAGACCTAAAAGCCCACATCCAACTCTTTATACCCCTGTTGGGGTATGTTTATATGATTTCTGTGATGGTATCTGGCAGCTAGAAATTTTACCCATTCTGGCTTTTGGGGCTTGGCTGTGTACTTTTTTTTTTTTTTTTAAGTATTTTATCTCTGTTTCTCTGTGTTTGGAGTGGAAGGGGAGATTGCTGTTATCTGATTGGAATTTATCAGAAATTTGTGGAGTTAGCTGAACTCCTGAAAATTGTATGCAAAATACTGAACTTTCATCACTTTATTTATTTTTTAATTTTACTTTATAATTTTAAATATTTTATTTATTTATTCATGAAAGACACACAAGAGGCAGAAACATAGGCAGATGGACTGTGGGGAACCTGATGTTGGGACTCAGTCCCAGGACTCTGCGATCACCACCTGAGCCAAAGGAGATGCTTAACCACTGAGCCACCCAGGTGCCCCTCATCAGTTTCTTTAGAGTGGTTTTTAGAACTGCTTTGAGTTCTGAAACCTCAATTTCATTGGTCCCAGTTCTGTCCTTCTTTTCTTTTTTTTAAAAGTATTGGGATCCCTGGGTGGCGCAGCGGTTTGGCGCCTGCCTTTGGCCCAGGGCGCGATCCTGGAGACCCTGGGATCGAATCCCACGTCGGGCTCCCGGTGCATGGAGCCTGCTTCTCCCTCTGCCTGTGCCTCTGCCCCTCTCTCTCTCTCTCTCTGTGTGACTATCATAAATAAATTAAAAAAAATTAAAAAAAAAAATAAATAAAAGTATTTATTTGAGAGAGAGTGCATGTGTGCAAGAGAGAGCAGGAGTGTGGGGGGAAAAAGGGAGAGTGGCAGGAAGAGAGGGAAAAGCAGACTCTTCGCAGAGCAGGAAGCTCATGGGGCTCCATCCTGGGACCCTGAGATCATGACCTGAGCCCAAGGCAGAAGCCTAACTGACTGAGCCACCCAAGCGACGCCCCCAGTTCTGTCCTTTAAACACTTGTAGAATAAGTAGACTTATTCGTGTACATGACAACTCTTAGAAAACCCTAGGAATGGCTCTTGTTCATATGGTATTTCTTCTATTGCCTATGTACCCAGGTCTCTCGTATTTTTTCGACTTGACAGTTTAAATGTGTGTTTTAAGGTGGAGTTCTAAACTTTATTGATCTATTCATTGTATTTAGTATTGTGTAGAATCCATGAGGCCCTTTTAGCACAGTTTTGATCAGCAATTATTTGAAATCCACTCAAGTTAAAAGAGAAAATGAATATTGGATCATTACGGGGGTAACTTATAAAACCCAAGGGCAAGGAATTGAAACTCATTAGGGACCAAAGTGTAGTTACCTCACATTTTCTTCTAAATTGTGTAATCTTTGTCTCTGTGCCTTAATAGCTGTGTCTGCAGTCTGGCTTTTTTCTCCTTGCACATGGCTTTCCTAACCTGGCGATGCATGAGTCAACAGGCTGGATAAAGTCTCTTATAAGTAAGAGAATCTGGTTGGCTTAGAGTGGATTCAGTATTCACCTTTGATGTTGTGTATGAAGTTGGGGAGGTTGATGAGAGTGTGAAAGGAGTACTGCTTCTACATCTGGAGGTAGTCAGGTTCTCTCTGAAGGATTTGGGAACTAGAAGGATTATGCACTTCTGGTAATAGAATCTGACAGACTAAGGTCAGAGCTTTTAGCAGCCAGTGGGACTCTATTTCTGCATTTAATTGACACTTCTAGCATGTGGTGAGGGTAGCTACAAATCCCCTTACTTTTTCATAAAACGTTTTTGTTCCTGCTCTACAATGATACCAAGATAATGATGCTTACTAATATTTGGATTATTTCTGGCCTTTCATGACCTAGTAGTACAGTAATAGTTTCCTTACTGGCTACTTTCTGAAATCCATTTTGGTTCCTCGTGAGCGCATCTTTCTCCACAAATTTGCCCTCCTTAAAACATTGAAGAGGCTCATAATTCAGGTCACAGGCTTAAAGTTCCATGAAGTTTTGTTGTTTTGTGTGTGTGGTTATTTTTAAGATTTTATTTATTTGAGAGAGAGAGAGCACATGCACCAGAGCAGAGCTAGGATAGAAGGCAGGGTCGGGGCGGGGGGTGGGGGGGAAGAATCTCAAGCAGACTCCTCAAGCTGATTGTGGAGCCCAATATGGAGCTCCATTCTACAACCCTGAGATCATGTCCTGAGCTAAAACCAAGAGTTGGATGCTTAACCAACTGAGCCACCTAGGCACTCGTTTTTTTTTTTTTTAAGTAAATTCTACCCCCAACATGGGGCTCAAACTCCAAGACCCCAAGATCAAGAGTTCACGCTCTCTACTGACTGAGCCAGGCATCCCATGTTCTTTTATCAGTGGGATATTCTTACTCTTGAGTTTTGATAATTGTATAATGGTTGAATAATGTTCAGTGGTAGAGAACAGTATGTGTGTGTAGATTGTCTAATTCTGTGTTATATATGATCAGGTTTAAGAATGTCCTGTTAAGCCCAGGAAAGTGCTGATTGCTAGGCTTCCTAGAACTCATTAAATAGGGGAGAACACCTGCTTCTTCATTGGATTTGCTTAAAATTAGCTCTGATGAAACCCAGTTACTAGTTTTGATTTGTGGAGTTTTCTTAGAAAACACCGTGTTTCTTAAAATGAACTTTTTCAGTTTTAGGAAATATAGAAAGGGTACCTTTTCTGTGTTTTGGCTTTCTGACTCATTTTTGTCTGTTGTAGGGACAAGCTGTGGGGGGTCTGTGTCTCCATCTTGGCTCTCCTGCCTCGAGTCCTCAGGTTGATGCTGCAGAGCCTGCGGGTGAACAGAGCTGGGCCTGAGGAGCTGCCTGTTGTGGGCCAGCTGCTTCGCCTGCTGCTTCAGCATGCACCCCTCAGAACTCATATGTTAACCAATGCCATCTTGGTGCAGCAGATCATCAAGAATATCACGGTAAGAAGTGTGAAACGGGGCCTTGTACCATTAGTACTAGAAAAAAGATTCATGGGCAGGGCATGGGGGGTGGGTGTTGCCCTGGGGAGGTGAGGCCTCCTGTGCATTGACTGGCTCCTAGAATTAAGCCCACTGTGGTGATTTCCTAGGGCTGCCCCTGCTAACTAGCACCTGTTACTTAACCGGGGGGGGGGGGGGGGGTGTCTTTGATCCAGAGTCAGTAATAAAAGCCATAAAATACTCAAATTGAATTAAGGTGGCAGGCAGCTTAGAAAAGGTACAGGCATCATAGTACATACTACCAGGATTCTTAAACTCTGTTGATTAACTGTGGTAGTTTGGCATGTTTTTAAACCTGTCAGTTATTTTACTTAGCTGTAAGAATAGCAACTTCTTTGGGTGTTGATAACCATAAAATAAGATCATTCAAGTAAAGTTTTTAGTATAACTGACATAAGTTTTCAACAAATGTTAGCTGTCATTAAATTCTTTAGCAGGAATAAATACAATCAATTTCTAGTCACTCATTCTCCAGTGAACTAAGAGGGAAGTTAAATTATTACAGACTTCAGCTTTGTCTAAGGGTTGGTTCTGTGTTTACAAGGGCATCTCTGTCTAGCATTCTTTCAGTGTTTATGGTTTGGAAGAGTTAGAGGTTTTTTATGTAGGTATTGAGGACTTTATTGATACGTAGTAATACTTCAGAGTAATAGAACTTATCCAGATGTATGTAACAGGTTCTTATTCTGAATTTTCTCAATAGCCTTCTAGACGTAATGGAAGAAGCAATAGAATAATTCAGAAATAGGAAAAAAGTCAGTAATTTGGATTATTCCAAGGTTGGAGATTCAGGCCACCTCTATAAATAAGAGAATGACAGAAATTGTCAGTTGGCCTTGTAGAATTTTCCTGTTCATGCAAAGATTGTGAAATTGTACCATGCCAAGGGGGGAGGAGGTTACTAGCAGTATTCGAGAGGGAACAGATGAAACCAGAAACTGGTGTATGGCTTGTATTTGAGGGTATTGTAACTAGGAATTTTCTTAATTGGGCATTACCACAGGCAGTGAACTCTTCATTTCCAGTAAGATTTTCTATGGTGATTGATAGATGGAAGATGGGGTTGCAGTGGTTCTGAGATCTTGTTTGGGTGTGAA
The DNA here is from genome assembly GCF_018345385.1 of Vulpes lagopus. Classification (NCBI taxonomy): domain Eukaryota; kingdom Metazoa; phylum Chordata; class Mammalia; order Carnivora; family Canidae; genus Vulpes; species Vulpes lagopus. The sequence goes on from NC_054830.1 coordinate 75,659,543, forward strand.
AAATACTGTCATTAACAATTTTGATACAATTCTCAAAGTACTCTTGTTTTTCTCTGCAGACGTTGAAGAGTGGAGGTATTCAGGAACAGTGGCTCACAGACTTACATTATTGCTTCAATGTGTATATCACTGGGCATCCCCAGGGCCCCAGTGCACTGAGTACAGTGTATTGAGTACAGTAAGAGGCATTGTGGTATCTCCTGTTTGAAATTGTTTATTCACATCTAATTTTGAAGAGAGATTGATGTAATGTTTGTCATTAAAGCTGAACTTTTAAAGAAGTTGTTTATGAACCTTCCTTTGCACTAAAGTAGGAAAATAACATAGCTTGGCTTCTTGGACTAGTATATGATACTTCGTTACAAGGTGGTTAGTGTATTTTGCATTTCATAGGAACTAAATATTTATAAAATATGGAGTGGTAATATAGTACCTTCTATTATTTACCAAGAAAGTAGCAGAATCTTTGCGGTCTCAACTCCAGTTCATTCAGATAGCAACAGAAACCAGTTGTTTATTTGGGAACAGCTGCCGTGATATTCAGCTTTCACTATGGAGTTCTGTTATTTACAGCAGTTTTCTGTCCCTCTATGCAGGAACAAGATCATGCTAAATGGTACTTGGTTTGATCTAGTTAATTCTTTCAAAAGTACTTTTTACTAATGACCATTATAGTTCTTTTAAAATTACAAGCTCTATATAGCAGTTCATACTAACCCTTGTACAATGTCGGGGGAGGATTTGGGGGTGCTGACACCCCCCCCATCAAAAAATGTATGACATTTGATTCCCCAAAACCTTTTATTATTAATAGCATACTGTTGATCAGAAGCCTTACTGATAATTAGTTTACACGTGTTTTGTTATACGAATTAGATACCTTATTTTTTTAAATAAAGCAAGCTAGAGAAAACAACACATTTGCAGTACTATGGCTGTATTTATCGATACCATATGTATTTATTGAAAAAAAACACATGTTCAATGGATCCACACAAACCTGGTTGTTCAACGGTCAAGTGTATCACTATTTTCATAATTAAGAAATTACCTTCATTTTTAAACAGCTAATTGTTAACATTTTATTGCTTCTTAGGACAGGGGTGGCAGTAGTTTTAAGAAAATGGAAGTGTTCCTAGAAATGTTTGGAGTTTAATATGCCACTGTGCCTTCTGTCTACATTCCTGTAGTTACTTTGCTCTTAAATATGTGAAAAAGCCTGTGATCACTGGATTGTATTTATGCCAGGTGTTCTTAGAGTTAGAATGTATGTAGTTTTAGCGCAGTTTCCCTTGCCCAGTAGGAATGGCATTTTGACAAGAGTGCTTACCTGTACAGGTCAGGCAGAAAATACTTGACAAGTGAAATGGTAAAGGCCTGAATTGGTACCTTATACATGAATGGTCTGGTCTGTAGACCTCCCCAGTTGATTCCTTGGCACTGAGATACTGCTGCTGGCGCTCAGCAAGTGAGACTGCTGTTCACAGGACAACGGCAGCAACCTGTGGCCTCAGAAGCTAACAGGAGAACTGTAAAATGTAAGGAATCAACAGAGTTCCTATTATTGTCTTACTTTTTTTTTTTTTTTTTTTTTAAGATTTTGTTTGAGAGCACAAGCCAGGGGGCAGAGGGAGAGGGAGAAGCAGACTTTCTGCTGGGCAGGGAGCTGTTCCAGAGCTTGATCCCAGGACCCTGGGATCATGACCTGCGCTGAAGGCAGATACTTAACTGAGCCATCCAGGCGCCCCATATTGTCTTAACAATTGTTAAAAGCAAATGCTAGATCATGATTCTGGCCCAAAATTTGGAGAAAAGTAGTGAAATGAAGAAGATGGCTGCTATACAACCAGCTCCTCCCTATCTCATGTAGGTTTTTCATCAGAGCAAAAAAAAACCCCAAAACAACAAAAAACCCCACCAGGCCTCCATCAGCTGGCTGGCAGAAATGTCATGTTTGTGTTCATGTTTTTAGTTTTACTTATAATTAACAGTAAAGTCTGAGTTGTACTTTCCAGCCATACTGACTGAAGTGAAGGCAGACGTCCCGGAAGCTTTGCGCAGGCACCGTGTACTGTGGTCCTTGTAGCACAGGCTAAGATAGTTTACAAAACAGTGCTGTGGAAGAGCAGAAAGACACCCTGACATGGTTATTCACTTAACACTTTTTCAGGCCATTAAGGCATTAGGCATGAGTACTGAGGTTTTTTTTTTTTTTCAACAGGTAAAAGATCATCAGCAGAGAATAAGAACTCTGCACTAGCTGTTCCAGCTACCCCGGACACAGTCTTCCTCCAGAGATGGTCGAAGCTTTGTTTTGGTTTTTGGTGGAGTAGCTGATTGCAGATTATAAGAAAAATTCTTTGATCTTCCACTGTTCTCAAGGAGGTGTATACACTGCAAGTTGCTCACTGTTAAAATACCAGAGAGAGATTGAGGTTATTGATTTTAATACTGAAGAGTTCATTGCTGGTGAGGAGAAGGGGTTTAGTCATGGACTGTCCATGGGGCTGGTAAGGTGATGGCCAGTTTGCTGTGGAAACAGGATGACTTATCAGCCTTGCATTTCCCATTATCCTCTAAGATACATGATATCTCTTAAAGGAAGAACCTTGACTGAGAGGGGCCGGTCAGGTGCCTGAGCTGTGACTGGGACCTGGGTCTTTAGTCTGGAGTAACTGGTACTGCTTTCTCTGTGTTTTTAACCTACACTACCACAAACATGTACACATACATACCTTTCTGTGGGCCACGTTGTTTAGGCTATATAGTCCATTCTAGAAAATAGGTTTGGTTTGAAAACTTATCTTTAAGGATGATAGACTGATAGGCCTTTTTAAGATGCCATAGTTGGAAATCAACCCTCTCATTTGACAAATGAGGATGCTGAGGCCCTAAAAGGTTAAGAGAACTTGCTGAGGCCATGTTGCTATCTGTTGCTCCTAACTCTGTGGAGAATAAAGGGGAAAGGTAAGTAGGTTCTAAAAGTTACAAATGTGTCTTAATATTTCTCTCCTGGTTTTATTACTGTTACTTAAAGTTCTACAGTGAATGACTGATCTGGAACCCAGTTTTTGGCTGCCTTTATCAAATCTTGAGTTACTTGCATACCCTTCTTTGGGTGAGCAGGAATTCTGCATTCACACAAGGGGGTTGTCATTACTAGTAATCACCTGAGCCATGGTTATTTCATTCACTGGAGTGGATTTTTAAAAGGTAGTTCTCCCCCCCCCCCCCCCCCCCCCCCGCAACCACACACTGCTATATCCACCTGACCTGCTTTCTCTTTAAAAGAGGTTAAATCACTACTAAAGTCTTTTCCACACTGGAGGTTGGGAGCAACAATCTTCACTCATATTTGAGCACTCTATGTACTAAGTAATTTTCTAAAACTGAACAGGACAGTGAGCACATGAGGGGATCTCTAACCCCATGGAATTCTCAAAGCAAAAAAAAAAAAAAATTTATTCATGGAGAAGACCAAAATTAATGTTCTCTTTTTGGTTCACTTTGGCTGTGATTGTAAACTGCAGAAGTCTATGTGCAAGTCGTGCCCATTTCTGTGGAAATTATTTATAGACATGATTTCTGTATAAAACCTACTGGGTCCAGCTAAACTAGTTAGGAGCCCTGACAGCCTGATTCACTGGTTAATGCTTAATGTGGATGGGTGGACCTAACAAAACCTGGTGTTCCCCCATGTTTAGGGTTAGGAAAAGATTCTCTTCTTTTTTCCCTGTTTTCAAGCCAGTCAGGATTATATGTGTAGGACAAAAAAGCTATTTGTTCATATGAAATCCCAAGAAACCGCTACGTATTTGAATTTGTCTATTCTGTCCTTCTAATTAAAAACGTCTGTGCTTTTAAAGCCCTTCATTTTTAAGATTTCTGGTAGTCCTGGATTTTTCACTTGAGACAAAATATAAACTGCTCTGATTATCTAAATGCTACTTGTCTGGTAGTTCTGACCATTGTTTTTGAAACTAACTTTTCATTCAAGTACAACAAAAGTTTTCTTTTTTACATGGAAACTCTCAAAGGAATCAAGGTCTACAGTCTTAACTCCCCTGCCCACTACTCCCTGATCAGCCTGCCTATATTACATGAGTTGCCCGACTCTGATTAAAGATTGGGCAGTAATTACTCTGTCCCCTGCCTGTCAAAAACTAAATGAATGTTAAAGTTCAGGCTGACCGTCATTGTTCACTTTCCCAGCTGCACGGTGTTCCTGCAGGATGACTGGATTGGCAAGGGTGGGGGGACTGTGTTGCCATAGCCACCCACGAGCAGCACTGAATCTGACATTAACTGCTGACAGCACTGAACTTATCACCCAAATTTAATGCTGGTGTGAATGAAGGGGGCCTGAGTAAAATACTCTTGTCTTATGGCTGAAAAGTAAGTTCCTTGGGCTTCTGTAGGAGTGAAATTGTGCACAGTGAAGCATGAGCAGGACGTGTTATTAAATACTAAATGTGTTCCTCATGGGGCCAGAATTTGTGGTTAAGGAACTTCTCAACTTTGAGAAGGAGACGAAGAATCTTAATGTGAAACCAATATGGAACAAGAATTCCCCAAGGTATTACTTTGAAGAATGACTTTTCATTTCCCTCTTCCTTTGTGTGAACAAATATGTAAAAGTGATCAATACTAGGTACCATTTATTGTCTCTACTGGAGGTAATGTTAACAAAAACTTGTGGTTGTGAAAATAACTTCCCTTCTATGGAGACATGTTGACTGCAGTAATAATTCTATGGGAGAGGAATGAAAAATATGCACACCTTAAATGACCACTGGAAACCCCTGGCAATTTCTGTTCTAATGTCTCCCACCTTTAGGGATGAAACAAGGCAAATACTTCCCCACATCATATCCCCAATCTGCTGTACCAGTGCACTGGCTACCTTACCTGAATTGAGATGCAGCACAGAATGGGTTCTGGAAGATCTTGTGGAATGAGGTACTTTCCCTTCTTGGGAACAACCTGAAATCAACAATGATCATTTCTCTCTGACCATGACCAAGTTCTAAATTCTTTAATGAGGTAAAGGCTTGAGATTGTTGGTATCTGCCAAGATAAATTAGGTGTGGTGTGGAAATACCATGTAGGCCCAGGGTGAAGTCCTGACATTTTGCTGCAGATCTATTTCTAAAGGTACTTTGGCTCACTGCTTTTCTGTTGAGCTAGCCAGGCTTGTTCTCGGCTGAGTTTATTTGATGGGCTTTTTTCAAGCTGAAAATGTTTCAATTTAAAGCAGTTCATCTGCTGAGTGAGTTATTTACTATAGTGTATGGGTCTGGGGCATTCCCACGGAAGGGCAACCCTGTACTATCTCAGCATAAGAAAGGTCAAAATGAGGCAGGCAGGGTCTTCCTCCTCGAGCCCTCTTACATTAACCATTTGGAAGAAGACCCAAGCAGTGGTCTGGAGAGGCTTAAAGGGTGAGGCTTTCAGTAATGAAAGCCAGAAGACCTCTTGACTGGAAGGCTCTCTTGAGATGCTAGAACACAACATGAAACCAATTCTGACCCAGAATTGCTGGAGGGGAGGCATTAAATGTGGGTGCTGAGAATTCTCTTGGTGCCTGGAAGTAGAATAGTAAAGTTCCTACCTGAATGGAGGTTTGCCCATTGTAATTAAATCCCATTTCAGATACTGATGCAACATCCTGGGGATGCTTCTCAACTACAGAGTGCTCAGAAGGACAATTACCATAGATTTGCTTGAGTACCGAGTGCCTGGTAGACTTTGCCCCTGAGCTGCCCTTGGATAGACTCTTGGTGGTCCTGGTTACTGCAGTGGTCTTTGGGGGGGTTAGTTCCAGATCCTTCCTCCAAACTTGGAGCAGCAATGCCAGGCACTCTCGGTTCCATCTGTCCACATCCCTGGCTCCAAGCTCCTTCATATGCAGAAGGTGAGACAGGTGCTTCCTCAGCTGGTAGCTGGTGGAGTCAGAAGAGGGAGAAGCTTTAAGATCACAGTACTGAGAAAACCCAAGCTTCCTTAAGGTTCCTAGAAGCTAATAGGAATAGCATTTGCTGAACTGGGAGATTCATTTAAGTTCCCATTCCTAACTTTATAGTGGCCTTATGTTTAATGTTGAATTCTTTTTTTAAAGTCATCAAACATTTCCTCAACTAGGAATTAGTTGAGTCTGGCTTTAGGGTGGGTTGGGCCAACGTGTAAACAAGTAAGTGGAGTATGAGAAATTCTATGCAAGAATGAAGAGCTAGATGGCATGGGACAATGTGGGTCTGATAATTGGTGATTGGTAAGGCGTTACAAGGCTGGTATTTGTATGTTTTAAAGGAATTAGGGTAGTTGAGGCAGCAGAACCAGCATAAGCAGAGGTGTGAGCATATGTGCCAGGAAAATTAGTAATGAGATGTGTATAAAGCATTGTGTATTGGTGAAGGAAGAATGGAAGGCTATGCTACACTGGAAGGAGCCAACTACATCTATTCAGAGCCTGCTACATATCAGGCATTTTCCTTATGATTAGGCCAAAAATAAATCCATGAGGCATGAGGCAGACATAAGAAGTCTGATAGATGCTCAGTAGGTGGGATGTTACTAAGATGGCAACATAGTTACTTTCTTGTAAGGGGAAACAAAGGAACAACCTAACAACTATTTACAGATAATACTGCTAAGAAAGTCCTAGAACATGAGAGTGAGGCTGCAGCCTCTTGCATCACAGAAACTGCATTCCAAGAATATGAGGGATGGCTATATGCTGACTGCACTACCCCCTCCACCAAGCTGGTGTTGCACCCCACCAAAATGTCCGCCCTGAGCCTATGCATGGTTCCTCAGATGGAAAATGAGAACCCTGAGTGCAATCCTGCTCCCCCAGCATTGTGGGTCACATCTTGGGAGTCCCCATCCTGGTCTCACCCCATGGGGATTGTCAGCTAATCTGTAGGGCTTGACCACTGGGAATCCAACTGCTGGAGAAGGGAAGAGCTTAAAATAGCCAGCACATGGATCTTGGCAGACCAAGTTCCTACCTGTGGTACCCAAATGGTAATCCCAATGTTTAATTTTGCTTATCTGCAGAGCCAAAACAAGTGCAGTCTGACCAGGGAACTCAGGAGGGTGCCTGATTGGAGTCCTCAAAGAGCCTTGTCAGCCTTGCAGTCTGGTTTGCTTCAGCTCAGGTCGGGGAGCATAGCCTGGTCCACACATGTAAGTGTAGCTCCTGGCCTGCTCAAAGCCTGGCCAGAACACCTAGAAAGCTTCATAGCCCTGCAACACTCAAGTAGGGAGGTGCAGCAGGCAGAACTGATTATCTGCAGAGCAAAGATAGTGGCCCGGCTGTATAGCCAGGGAACTTGGAATACAGGTCAGCTTGAGTCAACTACAGAGAACTTTTTAGGCCTTTGAACCAGTTCTCCAGCTCTGCATGGGCAAGGAATGTGATTCTTAGCCCTAGCCATTGCTGAATACAACCTTCAGTCCATCTGACCAGGAAACCTAGCTAGAGCACCCAGAAACCCATGGACTCTAAATTAAACCTGAACAGTATTATACTGAGACACAGTATATTGTCAAAAGTCAAGTTTTGAAATAAGAGAAAAGAAAGAAGTTAAATATATAAGAACCCCCATAAAACTATAAATGCATTTCTCAACAAAACTTTGTAGACCAGGAGAGAATATGATGACAAATTCAAAGTATCAAAGGAAAAAACTCAAGAATTCTATAGCTGGCAAAGTCCTTCAGAAATGAAGGAGAGATAAAGAACAAACTAAAACTGAAGGAATCCATAATCACTAGACCTTCCTAATAAATGCTAGATGGAATTCTTTGAGTAGCAGTAAAAGGATACTAGTTAGCATCAAAAATACCTAAGTAGCATAAAACTCACTGGTCATGGTAAACATATACTCAAAATTAGAATCTGTATTATAATGGTTGTGCATCCTGTACTTCAACTTTAGTTTAAAAACGGGTGGGCAGCCCCGGTGGCTCGGCAGTTTGGCGCTGTCTTCAGCCCAGGGCATGATCCTGGAGACCCGGGATCGAGTCCCGCATCGGGCTTCCTGCATGGAGCCTGCTTCTCCCTCTGCCTGTGTTTCTGCCTCTCTCTGTGTGTCTCTCATGAATAAATAAATAAAATCTTTAAAATAAATAAAAAATAAATAAAAACAGGGGTACCTGGGTGGTGTCCAACTCTTGTTTTTGACTCAGGTCATAATCTCAGGGTCATGAGATCAAGTCCTGCATTGGTTTACTTGCTCAGTGTGGAGTCTGCTTAAGACTCTATCTCCCTCTCCCTCTGCTGCCCATCTCCCCACTCTCCTGTCACATTCTCTGAAAAGTAAACTCTTAAAAAAAAGTTTAAAAACTTAACCATAACTATAGTAGTCTGTTATTGGATACTGGGTACAATATAAAAAATATGTGAACTTCAAAATCAGTAAGCAAATGTGTATGAGTGGAAAAGTAAAGTTTAAGAGTGCTATTGAAGTTATCAGTTTAGAGTGTTATAACTAGAAGGTATTTTGTAATCACAAGCTGAAAACCTGTACTAATTACACAAAAGAACATGATAAGTCAAATATAGGTACCAAAAGACATCAGAACACACAAAAAGACAGTAGGATAAGAAACAAGGAAAAACAGTTCTACAAAATAGCGAGAAAACAATTAACAAAATTGCAATAGTAAGTCCTTACTTATCCATAATTACTTTAAATGTAAAGGAATTAGGGCAGCCCAGGTGGCTCAGCAGTTTAGCGCCACCTTCAGACCAGGGCCTGATCCTGGAGACCCAGGATCGAGTCCCTGCATGGAGCCTGCTTCTCTCTCTCCCTGTGTCTCTGCCTCTCTCTGTGTGTGTCTCTCATGAATAAATAAAATCTTTAAAGAAAATGTAAAGGAATTAAATTCTCCAATAGACAGAATGGCTGAACAGAGTGGAGAAAAAAAAAATCCAATGATATGCTGCCTACAGGATACCCAGTTTAGTCCTAAAGGCATGCACAGAGCAAATGGATGAAAAAAGATATTTCAAGCAAATGGTAACAAAAAAGCAAGGGTAGCTATATCAGAACAGCCTTTAAAAATAGTAAAAAGTCAAAGAAGGCCAATATAATAAGGTCAATCCACCAATAAGATATGTTTGTAAATATTTATGTGTCCAACATCGAGGCACCTAAATATATAAGAGCAAAAACTGACAGAGCTAACAGAAGTAAACAGCAATACAGTAAGAGCTGAGAACTTCAATGCCCCACACTCAACAATGGACAGATTATCCAGATAGAGCATCAATGAAGAAAAAGGATTTGAAATAACACTATAGATCAATTGGACCTGACAGACATATACAGAACATACATCCAACAACAGCAGAATACATTCTTAAGCACACATGGGGCATTTCCTAGGAGAGACCATATGTTAGGTCTCAAAAGTCTTGGCAAATTCAAGACTTGGAACCAAACCAAGTAAACTTCTTTGACTACAGTGGTATGAAACTAGAACTCAATAATTGGAGGAAAACTGGAAAACTCACAAGTACACGGAAATTAACATTTTCCCGAGCAACCAATGGACTAAAGGAGAAATCAAAGGGAAAAAAGCATCTTGAGGCAAACAAAAAATGGAAATACACACCAAAACTTACAGAATGCAGCAACAACAGTTTTAAGAGAGGAGTTCATAGCAATAAATGCCTACATTAAGAAGAAAGATCTCAATAGGTAACCTACTCCTACACTTTAAGTAGGAAAAGCAAAACTAAAGCCTAAAGTTCTGAAGATTAGAGAAGAAATAAATGAAACAGCAGAAAAACAGAGAATATTGAGTTCTTTGAAAAAAAATGACATTTAGCTAGACTAAGCAAGGAAAATGATGTAAATCAACAAAATTATGATGAAAAAGACATTACAACAGATATAGAAAGGCAATGGACCATAAGACTACTATGAACAACTGTACAACAAACTGGACAACCTAGAAGAAATGGAAGTTACTAGAAACAACCTATCAACACTGGATCAAGAAAAAATAGATAATGTAAATAGATGAATTACTAGTAAGGAGATTGAATCAATAATCAAAAAACTCCTAATTGGGCAGCCCGGGTGGCTCAGCAGTTTAGCACAGCCTTTGGCCCAAGACGTGATCCTGGAGACCCAGGATCGAGTCCCACATCAGGCTCCCTGCATGGAGCCTGCTTCTCCCTCAGCCTCTCTCTCTCTCTCTCTCTCTCTCTTTATTTATGAATAAATAAATAAAATCTTAAAAAATTTTTAAAAAAGCTCCTAATGAAGAAAAGCTCAGGACCAGATGGCTGATAAATCTCATCAAACATTTAAAGAAGGATTAATGCCAGAGCACCGTTGGCCTAGTCAGTAGATTATGTGGCTCTTGATCTATGGGTTGTAGGCTCAAACCCTATATTGGGTGTTGAAATTGCTTAAAAATAAAATCTTAAAAAAAAACGTTAATGCCAATCCTCCTAAAACCCTTCCCAAAGAAAAATCAGAATAAAGAACACTCCCAAACTCATTTTATGAGGCCAGCATTACCCTGATACCGAAGACAGAAAAGGATACTACAAGTCAGTACTCTTGATGAATATAGATGCAAAAATTCTCAATAAAATAGTAGGAACTGGATTCACCAGCATGTTAAAAGGATTATTAATGGTGATCAAGTGGGATTTACTCCTGAAATGATAGCTCAACATACATAAAAATCAAAGTGCTACTTCACATTAATAGAATGAAAGAAAAACATGATTATTTCAATAGAAGCAGAAAAAGAATTTTATAAAATTCAACATTTCTTCATGATAAAACTTAAGAGATTAGGTATGGAAGGAATGTAGCTCAACATAATAAAGGTCACATATGACAAGTCCACAGTTAATATCAAACTCAATGGTGAAAAGCTGGAAACTTTTCCTGAGATTAGGAACAAGACAGGGGTGCCCACTCAACTCCTATTTAGCATAGTACTGAAAGTCCTATGTAGAGCAATCAGACAAGAAAAAGAAATAAAAGAGATCATATAAGGAAAGGAAGTTTATCTGTATTTACAGATAATTTTATTTATAGAAAAACTTAAGGACTCTACCAGAAACTGTTATATCAACAAATTCAATGAAGTAGAATAAAAATTAACATACAAAAATAAATCACATTTCTATACACTAATAACAGATTATCTGAAAAAGTAATAAAATGATCCCATTTATATAGCAAAAACAAATAGGAATAAATTCAACTAAAGAAAAATCTCTACACTGAAAACTGCAAAACACTGACAAAATGAATTGAAGACACAAATAAATGGAAAGGTACTGTGTGTTCTTGGATTGGAAGAATATTGTTAAAGCATCCATAGCACCCAAAGCCATCTATAGGTTCAGTGCAATCCCTATCAAGATTCCAATGGCATTTTTTACAGAAGTAGAAAAAAAATTGTAAAATTTATGTGGAACTATAAAAGACTCCAAGTAGCCAAAGCAATACTGAGAACAAACAAAGGAAGAAGCATTATACTTCCTGATTTCAAACTATATTGTAAAGTTACAGTAATCAAAACACTATGGTATCCACATAAAAACAGATGCCTGGACCAGTGGAAGAGGATTAAGAGCCCAGATATAAACCCATGCTTATCCAGTCAACTATACTTGACAAGGGAGCCAAGCATTCTCAATGAAGAAAAGATAATATGTTTAATAGATGGTTCTGGAAAAACTGGATTTTCACATGTAAAAGAATGAAACTAGTCTTTTATCTTACACCACTCACAAAAACTAACTAGAAATGCATTAAAAAGACTTAAATATAAGACCAGAAATTCCTAAAAGAAAACCCAGGAAAAAAGGTCCCTGACAGAGGTCTTGCTAATGATTTTTTGAAAAGGACGTTAAAAGCAAAAACAACAAAATAAGCAAGCAGAACTATGAAGTAAAGATTTTAAACAGTGAAATTAATGATCAACAAAATGAAAATACAACCGGTGGAATGGAAAAAATACTTACAAATCATATCTGATAAGAGATTACTACCTAAAATATATAAAGAACTCCTACAACTGGGACACCTGGGTGGCTCAGCGGTTGAGTGCCTGCCTTCAGCCCAGGGCGTGATCCTAGAGTTCTGGGATCAAGTCCCACATCAGGCTCCCTGCATGCCTGTGTCTCTGCCTGCCTGCCTCTCTCTCTCTCTCTCTCTCTCTCTCTGTATGTGTGTGTGTGCGCACGCGTCTCTCATGAATAAAATCTTTACGAAAAAAAAGAAGGAATCCTTTAAAAAAAGAAAAAGAACTCCAACTAAATAGCAAAAAATCTTAAATCTTGAAAAAAATGGGCAAAGGACCTGAATAGACATTTTTCCAAAGAAAATCCATGAACGGCTAACAGGTGCAAGAGAGGGTGCTCAACATCATTAGTCCTAGGGGAAATTCAAATCAAATCCGCAGTGAGAGATCACATCATGCCTGTTAACGTGTCTACTCTCCAAAGACAAGAGATAACAAATGTTGGCAAGATGTGCAGAAAATGGAACCCTTGTGTTCTGCTGGTGGAATAGTAAATTGGTTTGGCCACTATGGAAAACAGATGGATTTTTCTCAATAAATTAAAAATAGAACTGCATATGATCCATCAATTCCACTTCTGGGGATATATATAGAAGGAAATGAATCTGTGTTGAGATATCTGCATCCTCATGTTCACTTTACCACTATTTTCAGTAGCCAAGACACGTAAACATCTTAAGTGCCCACCCATGGATGAATGGATAAAGAAATTATGGTATATATACAACAGTTATAAAGAAGGAAATCCTGCCATTGTGACAACATGGATGGACCCTGAGGGCATTATGCTAAGTGAAATAAGTCAGAGAAAGAAATACTGTATGATTTCACTTATATGTGGGATATAATAAAAAAGAAAAAAAAGAAAAAGAAAAAAAAAAGATCAGATTTGTGGTTACCAGAGGCAGAAGGTGAGGGGAGGAGGAATTGAGGGAAGGTGATCAAAAGATACAAACTTCCAGTTATGAGATAAATAAGTACTGGGATATAATGTACAACATGTTGACTATAGTGAACCTTGCTTTATGGTATATATGAAAGCTGAGAGAATCCTAAGAATTCTCACCGCAAGGAAAAAATCCAATTTTTCCCATTTCTTTTTAATATCCACGTGAGATGATGATGAACTTTAGATAACTAAACCTATTGTGGTAATCATTGCATATAAATCATATATGCAAATCAAGTCATTATGCTGTACATCTTAAACTTCTACAAGGCTGTATGTCAATTAAATCTCAAATCGGTGGGGGAAAAGCTGAGTCACTTGTAGAAGGTCTCACAGCTAGAGCCAGGAGAGACCAACATTCAAACTCAGGGCTGTCTGACCCAACAGCCAAATCCTGCTAAGGACTTTGATCTGTACTTGGTGGGGATCTGCAGAGGTTTTTAAGAAGGGTGGCAAAAGTGGGGCACCTGGGTGACTAAGTTGGTTAAGTGTCCAGCTCTTGATTTTGGCTTAAGTCATGATCTCAGGGTTGTGAGATTGAGCCCCACGTCAGACTGTGTGCTGCGTGTGGAGTCTGTTTAGGACTCTCTTTCCCCTTTGCCCCTCTACCCCGTGCACAAGCTCCCTCTCTAAAATAAATAAATCTCAAAAAAAAAAAAAAAAAAGGTGCAGAAGTTAGAGCTGTATTTTACTAAGTTCATTCTATTGGAGGGTGGGGCCTAGAATGGGAGAGAGGCGAGGGGCATGGGGATGATGGCGATCTTTACACCTAGCGTTTATTTGGTGGTATCTATCCCACATGCACTTCCAAACTTATTATTGAACACAACTGTTTGAGCCTCTCAAGGAAAGCTGCAGTGTTCATTAGCTTATTGGTAGCTCATTAATTAATTAATTACTGGTGAGCCTAAAGGTGCTGCAGAGACAGGCCCTGTGCCTAATTTTACAGTACACCAAATTAGAGGGAGGTCTTCCTTCCTCAAGTCTGCTAAAAAAATCTCCTTGTGATGTTAGGTGCCCTCGTGGCTGATTTCACTCAGACTTCACGAGTCTTCTTTTCCCTGGAGCATGCCAACCATGGCATCTCTCTACTAGAATATTGATCACATTTCCAAAAAGCCAACTATGGAGAAAAGCTGGAGATTTGGACAACACTGCTCCATAGTTCAGCTTCTTTGGGTTTGTGATGTCAAGCATCTTCCACGTCCTCTTCTCTGCAGGCAGACAACTCACTGGGAAGCCCGAGTGTTGGCTTTCAGCGGGTGTAACTTCCACCCGGTCAGCTGTGGTATGCAGACTTCTTAGTCTGTGTCCAGATGACGGGATGGCCCCGGGGGTCAGGTAATGGCCTCTGTTCTGCTATCCTGAGGGAAAACAGCACTCCTGGTTCGTTGGGAGCCCTAAGATGCCCAGTCGCCCTGTTCGGCTCTTAGGGTCCAGCCCAGCCTTGCTTATTCACCTTACAACATGGAGAAGCGGACAGGAAGGCAGCTTACAGATGTTCATGTAAAAAGGAAGTGTTTAGTATGACTGCTCTTAGCCACAGCAACTTTCCAGCCTCGCTTAGATCATCCAGCATCTGCTTTCAATCTTGAAAATAAAGTCTTGGGCAGCCTGGGGGGCTCAGCAGTTTAGCACCGCTTTCAGCCCAGGGCCTGATCCTGGAGACCCGGGATCGAGTCCCACGTCGGGCTCCCTGCACGGAGCCTGCTTCTCCCTCTGCCTGTGTCTCTGCCTCTGTGTGTCTCTCATGAATAAATAAATAGAATCGAATCTTAAAAAAAAGAAAAGTCTTGACTGATAAGAAGGCTCACACTTTAAAGTCAGCCCTGCTCACTGTCTCTGGGCCCACGGTTCCCTCTGCTCACCCTATCCCTGTGCATTTCCCAGCCGCCTTGTCTCTGGTCTGTGTCCTCACCATGTCTCCTGTAAGGACAGTTGCCTCTGTGGACCAGTTATGTGCCAAGCACTGTTCTCTACCCCACCCCTCACCGCTCCTTAAGTTTGGTGTCAGACACCACACACTGTCCCAGGAACCACTCTGGGCTCCTGTACTTAAAACTGAAAATGCATAAGGCTGTATAACAGAATCAATAGGAATGTTTTTACTGTCACCAGACACGTGACTTCCCACAGTCCCTTTGGGAGTCAGTGTCCCAGGGCTCAGACTTGTACAACGGAGCAGCCAGAGGGCTGTGTAATTGCCTCCCCAGATGGGCACACAGACTATGAGCCCAGTGTTCTGGGGTGGGGGGGAGGGATGACTGAAGGCTCATTTGCTGCTATGGACACTTATGGACAGGACCTGTCAGCTTCTGACTCTTCAAAGGAGTCAAAGAGTAGTTTGACGGGAAGGCATTTAGGCTGGGGAGCAGCTGTGGGGCCTGATGCGGTAAACCTTGCTGGCTTGTTTAGATCCCAGGTTTCAGCTGAAATACTTAAAAAGTTCCTCTGGGATGGCAGCCAGTGCAGAAGTCCCCGGGGAGGGGGAGCAAGGACTGTTCCCATTTGTGGCTTCAGAGGCAGACTCTCTGCTCCAAGCCAGCACGGGCACTTCTTAGCTCTGTAACCTTGGCAGGTTTATTAACCTCTCTATGCCTCAGCGTCGTCGTCTGGGAGATGGGCACAAGAACAGTACCTGCCTCGTAGGGTTACTGGGAGGATTAAACCAGTTAATACGCACAAAACTACTTAGAACAGCATCTGGCCCCAGCACCTAACCAACGCCAAGTGCTAGCATCTGCCCCAGTAATGCCAGCAACCCCTGTAACAGCAGTACCTTGACCAGGGTGGGCACCACCCATGCAGCACGAGGTCTGCCTCTGCCGCCGTCACCCTGACCACAGCAAACACCTTTACCGAGAACGTATGGCAAAGGCCCTCGAGTCAGAGCTTCCAGTGCCTGACCTCTACCACTAGGACAAAGCATTCCTCCTGGGACAATCTGCTTGCCAAAAAATGGGGACACTGATGCTCCTGGTGACAGCTTCCTGGGGTAGCTGGGAGAGCAAGGGGACCAGACAGGAGATGACTTCACAAGGCCAACAGCCTGAACAGACAGGATGCTCCGCAGCACGGCCGTGCCGGCCTGGAGCAGGTCGCCCGGCTGCCAGCCAGCCCCCAGCACCACAGTCGCCAAGGCCTTCCCCAGATCTCATGAGAAGCTCTCCTGCTCTCCCCTCTCTCTCTCTCTGCCAACGTGCGGGTCTCTCCCGCCCTTTTATCTCCTGACAGCGGCGTTGACATGTGGCACACCTGTGCTCACAGTGATTTGCTTGCTTTGTTCCCCCATCAACCTTCCTCTCTCTGGAGATGGAGGCCACCTGAGCCCCACCTGTGGGCAAGGGCTCCAACCCTCCCCTAGACACTGGTCATGTCTAAGGCCTAATCTAGATTTAGGCCCTAGCGGGGCCTGCCGATGAAGGAGGTTATGAAATACGTGAAAAACTTGCAGCAAAGGACTCCTGCAGTCCCCCCGTAGTTAGTCCCTGGAGGAGTCTGTCTCCGTATGCCGGGGCGCCCCCACCGCTACCCCTCGCACCTACCCCACATTCCCAGCATGGCAGGTGCTTTCACAGGGTTTTGTAATCTATTTCAGCCACTTAATCCATGATGACCAGGCCCTGGTTTAGGTATCTGGGCCATGCCTAACGCCTGGGTAGTAAAGACATAACAAGAAAAACTAAAATATTTTACATGTGTAGTGCTTTAGAATTTACAAAGTGCACATGATCTCATTCTAGCAACCTGCCCTATAAACAGGACAGGTGCAGCAATTACTAAATCCTATTTTACAGATGAGAAAACTGAAGGTCAGGGAGACCGTGTGATTTGCAAAGGTCAGATAACTTGTCAGACACCTGAAACTCGGGCTTACTGGTTACAAACCGAGGCTCTTTTCCTTTGCACCAGGCTATCTTGGGCTTCCTATCTTTCTTGGCAAAAACATCTTCCAAATAGCTTATCCGGGCAGCCCAGGTGGCTCAGCGGTTTGGCACCGCCTTCAGCCCAGGGAGCGACCCTGGAGACCTGGGATCCAGTCCCACGTCGGGCTCCCTGCATGAAGCCTGCTCTTTCCTCTGCCTGTGTCTCTGCCTCTCTCTCCTTCTCTGTGTCTCTCATGAATAAATAAATAAAATATTAAAAAAAATAAACAAATAGCTTATCCAATGTAACTTAGTAGGACCTACACATGAGTGAATTTTATGGGTATGCTCAGTAGAAACTGGCCTTGTCATGCCAGCATGTGGAATCCACTGGAGGACGCTGCAGAGCACAGGGCGTGTCACGTTAGGAGTATCAGAGCAACCACAGATCCAGAGATGCCGCGGCACCCTCCGCCCCCTACCTTCTCCAGGCCCGCTGGATAACAGCTGCCGCCTTGTTCTTTTTGCGAAACAGCTCTTTTCTGCTTCTTTCTTTCTGGATTATCTGCAGACGCAGCTCTACGGGGAGAAGGTCAATATTCACACTCTGCCCAGAGAGGGGACCAGGTGCTGGATCCGTCTCCTTGGATACCTGAGCATCCTCAGACAGGGTGGATGTCCCGGCCTTCCTGACTCCTGACCTCAACACTTCTGTGTTCTGTGGCAAGTCTGAGTAGATCCCTCCTGCGAGCTTGTCCTGCGTCGTTTTGTTTCTTGGTGTCCGGTGGTGGAGAGCATTCGGCCCAGCATGGACCACCTCCCCCTTGGCGCTGCCAGGCCGGCTAGAACCAGCGGGGGAGTGCCTTCCTCCTCGGAGCTCTTGAACGCGTCTTTTCTGGGAGGCGCACTTGGCCTTGGATGCTGTGTCCTGGCGCCTGCTGGGTTTCCGGTGGCCGTCCTGCTGTGGAAGGCTTGCAGCTGCCCAACCGGGGTCCTCTCCTTCGTCACCAGGCCCAGCCACTCTGATACAGGAAGGCTGCTTCAAGAAGCCTTTCCCCTTGTCACACCGCTGCTCACCACCTGTCTCACTTCTGGACTTCTCAACAGAGGAGACTCCAGGATGTCTCTTTCCATCACTGCCTTCACTGGGGCTAAAGTGGACACAGGCGGACCGGCCTTTACACTGCTCTCTGGGTGATTCTTGGGGGAAGATAAGGAAAAAGGGAAAGAATATTTATTATCCCAAACTTGGCGTAGTAGGGAAGTTCTTGCTCATTTGTTCGCATAAAATACACTTGTCCTATAACATCACCATAATAGTGGTTCTAATTAGGAAAAAAACTATTTAGCTTCCATGTCTAGCAATGGGATGTTAGGCAACCTGAAAGCCTTCTCATCACAGGAACCTAGAAATGCTGACTAAAATATTAAAAAAAAAAAAAGTTCTTTTACGAGTACCAAAGTGCCTTCAAGAAAATAAAGAAATCCTTGGAGGCCAAAAACAAAGAGAAAACTGAAAATCAGGGTGTTAAGTTAGTGAGCAGATACAGCCATCATCTGGGCAGGTAGTAGTGGTGGAGTGAGCAACACTTGGTTTTATTAAATATATGGCTGTGTTTTAATATCCAGAAGGACAGAAAATAAGGCCTTACAGGCAGAAAGTTTAGCTAGAACCAAGACCCTGCGTGAGGCCAGGACTCTTAAGGGAGTATATCCTTTGGAAAATGATAGTCCAGATAAAAAAATCTAATTTCCAGCACTAAGACAAACTTGCTTGTCTTAGCTTGGGTTGTGGGTGGGGGAAGGGGTCTCCCTTACGAATATGAAATCCAAGTCCTGTGCCTCATATGGTCTCATATTCATTTATTCTCAACCGATGGGAAAAATTAATATAAAAGCCAGTCTCAGGATGGTGGTACAGGATGCTTCATTGAAGCAAACACAATATTACTTTGACATGGCATTCCCTCAACTCAGGCCACACAGAGGGGGCCTTCTGAAAATGACTTCACAATCCAAAACGATAAAATGCATGATAACCAATCTGCCATGAATGAGTTAACAGACACAACAGAAATATTAGATCATCAGGAACTTAGCTAATAAAATAGTGTGCACATGCACACAGACACACACACACAGACTGATTAAACACAAAATTATTTACTTATTTATTTTAAAAACGATTTTATTTATTCATGAGACAGAGAGAGAGAGAGACAGAGACATAGGCAGAGGGAGAAGTCTCCATCCAGGAAGCCTGATGTGGGACTCGATCTCGGGACTCTGGGATCACACCCTAAGCCAAAGGCAGACACTCAACCGCTGAGCCACCCAGGCGTCCCTAACACAAGATAATTTAAAATTGTGGGAAAAGAACAGACAGATTTGAAAAAGAACTAAATACAACCTCTAAAACTAAACATTTTAGACTCAATGTTAAAAGCAATGAAAGAACTTCTGTAATGGCAGAATTGAGGCACACTCGCCACTATGGACAAAAGAAAAGCCAAACAAAATATTATAAACCACCTGTCTGAAGGCATCGAAGGGCTAACAGGACAGAAAAATACGGGGCCAACATGCAGGAGAATCAGGTAACCAACAGAGATGCACAAGGCGTTTGGGGTCATAGATTCCTAGAGGAATCAAGTCATCCCCTCAAGGCTTGGAGGACCAAATCTGGAGTCTAGAACCCACCATGATGCATTCTTTTGGACTGGAGCCCTGGAGGGCTATATCTTAGGAGAAAAGGTGAACTCGTAGTAAATTGACCCTTGTAGGGATTGAGTGCAGCTGTGCATCGTCTCAGTGCTGGAAACTGATGGATTAAGGTTTGGATTGCTCAAACTTGGATTGCTCCTGCTCCTAAATGCCTGCCAGAAGCCAATGTAAATCCTCTCTAGAGGCATTAATATCATTTTAAGTCTCAAGTTATTTCTATAATGTTTCATATTAAATGTCTGCGACTCAATCAAAAATATGCAGTCAGATAAGGATATAAGACAATGTTTGAGGAGGGGCAGGAGACAATAACACAGATATACTGGTTATCCAGATAATGTTTTCAGAAACAGATTTTAAAACAATCATTTTACAGTGCAAAAAAGTATCTAAACTATGCTACTCTTCATGTAAGACAAAAGGGGAAATAAAATATACTTGTATCTGCTCAATTGTATAAAAGAAATATAGAAAGCATAAACCAGAAACTAAAGAAATTGCGTACCTACTGCGATGGGGCAGGAAAGGGAGAGAAAGAAGGGGGAAATGGGAACTGGATAGTAGGGTGAGGGAGAGCAATACTTCTCTGTGTATATCTTTTTGTATAGCTCTGACTTTTAGAACCATTATAATGTTTCACATACCCCCAAAAATCTCCAATTAACTAAACAACAGGACACCATTACACACATATCAGAATGATGAAAACCCCAAAACACTGACAACACCAAAGGCTGATGAGGATGTGGAGCAACAGGCCCTCTCATACACTGCTGAATACAAAATAGTACACTTTGGAAGATACTGTAGCAGTTCCTTACAAAACTATTCTTACCATAGGATCCAGCAATTGTGCTCTTTGTTATTTACCCAAATGAATTTAAAATTTATGTCCACCCAAAACCCTGCATATGGATTTTTTGAGTAGCTTTATTCATAATTTCCAAAACTTGTAAGCAACCAAGATGTCTTTCAGTAGCTGAATAGAGGACTAACCTATGGTCCATCCAGACAATGGAATATTATTCAGCACTAAAAAGAAATGAGCTGAAAGGAAATGAACTAAAAATGAAATGAGTGCTAAACAGAAATGAGTTATCGGACTATGGAGCATATTCCTAAGTGAAATATTACTTCTCTTGCATGAATATTGCTAGCATATTAGTAAGTGAAAGAAGCCAATTTGAAAAGGCAACCTATTGTAGGATTCCAAACGTATGACATTGTGTAAATGGGCAAAACTATGGTGATAGTAAATGGATCAGTGGTTGCTAAGGGTTCAAGGGAGGGAAGGATACACAGGCAGAGCACAGGGGATTCTTAGAGTAATGTGATGGCTAATTTTATGTGTCAACTGACTGGGATAAGGGATGCCCAGATAGCTGGTAAAATATTATTTCTGCACGTCTGTGAGGATGTCTTGGAAAGAAATTAGCACTTGAATTGGTAGACTGAGTAAAGAAGACTGCCCTCAGCAATGCAGGTGGGCAACATCTAGTCTTTTGAGGGCCTCAACAGGACAAAAAGGTGGAGGAAGGGCAAATTTGCTCTTTGCTTGATCTGGGACATCTTTGCCTGCCCTCAGGCACAGGTACTGCTGGTTTTAGGCTCTCAGACTTGGAGCAGAACTTACACCATCAGCTCCCTTATTCCTCTGATTTTTCAGGCCTTTGGACTCGGCCTTATACCATCTGCTCCTCTGGTTCTCAAGCCTTCAGATTCACTGAATCATACCACCAGCTTTCCTGGTTCTCCAGCTTGCAGGCAGCAGATCGTGGGACTTCTCAACCTCCATAATCAAGTGAGCCAATTTCTGTAACAAATCTCCTCTTTTATATATATCCTATTAGTTCTGGTTTTTTTGGAGAACCCTGACTAATACAGGCAACAAAACTATTCTGTATGATACCATAATGGTGGATATGAGTCATTATACATTTGTCAAAAACTATAGAATGTGCAACACCAGTCATGAAGTCTGATGGCAACTATGGACTTTGTGTGATAAGGATGTATCAGTGCAGTTCATCAATTTTAGCAAATGTACCACTCTGTTATAGGATGTTGATGGTGGGGGAGTATGTGTGTGTTGGGGGCCAGGTGTGTACGGGAACTCTGTACTTTCTGTTCAATTTTGCTGTAAACATAAAATGGCTCTAAAAAGTAAATCGTACTAAAAGGAAAAAAATTGGGACACTTGGGTGGCTCAGTGGTTGAGCGTCTGCCTTTGGCTCAGGGCATGATCCCAGGGTCCTGGGATTGAGTCCCGCATCAGGCTTCCCTCAGGGAGCCTTGTTCTCTCTCTGCCTATGTCTCTACTGTCTCTGTGTCTCTCATCAATAAATAAGTAAAATCTTAAAAAAAAAATTAAGAGGTATAAACTTCCAGTTCTAAAATAAGTCAGAAGGATGAAAAGTACAGCATAGGGAATATAGTCAATAATATAATAGTGTTGTATGGTAACAGATGGTAGCTACACTTATGGTGAGCATTGCATAATGTATAGGACTGTCCAATCACTATGTTGTAAACCTGAAACCATGTAACATAGTATATCAACCATACTTCAATTAAAAAAAGGAAAAAAAGAAAAATAATGAAGGGACTGCTAGATGGCATTTAGATACTATTAACTAGTAATGATAAAAATAATGTTTATTAATATAGATAGATCACTAAGAAAGAATACAAAGCTAAAAATACACCCATGTATAAAAATATATAACAAACATAGAATTTTTAATTTGTGGTGAGGAGCTGGGCTGCTTGGAGCCCCTGAGTGTGAACCCAGAGAGGGATCCTGTACCTCTCCTGAAGCCATTACTCACAAAGCCCACTGCCAGTGTTGCAGCTCCAAGTGTATGGCTCGTTTCCACGTATAGTATATTATTGTATATTCCATGCAGATTATTCCATGTATATGACTGGAACAACTGCCTGTTCTCTAAAAGGAAGTCATTAGATTCTGGTACCACTATAGAAAAAATTTAAATTTGCGATAGTAAAAATTAGAAAATATGTCTCCTCATCAGATCTTGAAGTGGGAAAACCCTTTTCTTAGGTAAAACTACAAGAATAAAAATCTCAAAAAACCTTAAGCAACTAAAAGGTAAACTTAAAAAAGACATGCATTATATATGATAGACAAAGGTTGCTCTTCTTATATGTGCTGAGCTTTTAGAAATATTAAGAAAATGAAAACCAATATAAAAACTGACAGAGGACATCAGTGAACAATCCAGAAAATAAATACACAAAGCAAATAAAAATATGAAAAAATTCCATCCTACTCGGATTCAATAAAATCACTATTTGCCTAAATGTTTAGAGGAGTTTTGTATTTTTTTTGTTTTGAAAGGGCGAAACAGTTTTCTGCAACCTTCGTGGAATGAACTTTGGCAGGATGTTTAAAGAGACATAAAAATTAGGGATGTATACAAAAATTTCTACAAAAGGTTAGTTAGCTTATATATCTTACAACACAGACATGATTAAACAAATCATGCTGTATCCAGTATTCTGATATAGTACTAAGCAGCTACTAATCTTTGTTGAAAACAGGGGAATCATGTAAGAGGATCTCAAAATAGATGCTCACACGTTTCTGCATTTAAAAAAAGGGAAAGTTTTGGTAGATGGATTTGTACCAAAGTGATGAGAGTTGTTTATCTTAAGATTAAGAATAATTTTTTTCTTTGTTCTTTTCTGTTTTAAAATTATTTTGTAATGTACATTAACTGATTTTGTAATTAGAAAAAAAGTCACTTTGTGTTTAAATAAAACGTACCCAACTACAAAAAAAAAAAGCACACAACAATTAAAATCAGCTAGGATGGGGATCCCTGGGTGGCGCAGCGGTTTGGCGCCTGCCTTTGGCCCGGGGCGCGATCCTGGAGACCCGGGATCGAATCCCACGTCGGGCTCCCGGTGCATGGAGCCTGCTTCTCCCTCTGCCTATGTCTCTGCTTCTCTCTCTCTCACTGTGTGCCTATCATAAATAAATAAAATTTAAAAAAAAAATAAAATCAGCTAGGATGTGGGAAAGAATTCAAAGTGGAATAAAATAATAACAAACAAATCTGGGATGCCTGGGTGGCTCAGGGGTTGAGCATCTGTCTTCGGCTCAGGGTGTGATCCCAGGGTCCTGGGTTTTAGTCCCACATCGGGCTCCCTGCATGGAGCCTGCTTCTCCCTCTGCCTATGTCTCTGCCTCTCTCTGTGTGTCTTTCATGAATAAATAAATAAAATATTTAAAACAAACAAACAAATCTAACTGTATTCCTTTTTTTTTAAAGTTAGTAAGTTTGTCTCTCACAAGGATATGGTTAGCAATTCTGAAACTGCTTTATGTGTATACTAGGATTGAACAAATAAGTATATATATCCTAGATGATGGGAGCCAGATCTTTCACTGTTGGAGGAAACACTTCAAATAAAGAGAAAAGATAGAATAAATGCTCTGGTGTTGAATGGGACTGGAGGTATCATGAATATGAACTCATGGTGTGTGTGTGTGTGTGTGTGTATGTGTGTGTGTGTGAGATATAACACAGATAGATGCAGAAATAGATGTCAATAATTTTTATCTCTGTCTGCTGAAAGGGCTTAGGAGCAACGGTACTCCAATAGTAATACACCCACCCAGCACTCAGATTTTGTTTTCTAAAACCATTCTCCAACGAAGGGAACCAGGGTTCCTTGGAGAAATGGTTAATTCCAGGGCTCTCAGTGGGGGAGAGATATGATGAGGTTTCGTTTGGAAGAGACCAATCTGTTCACAGACAGGAAAATGGACTAGGGGAGTCAGAGCAGATAAGTAAGACCAGTTAGGAAGCTACTACAATAGTCCAGAGATGGAATTAAGAGGATGTGATCTAGAATATATGGTGGTGAAGGATGAGAGGGAGAAAATGGGTTTCTGGACAGTAAAGGAAAAGGAAATAATCATTACTCCTGTCCTAAATGTTCAAAAGGATGAGTATGTGATTAACCAATGTGCAGAGCAGGGTTACATAAAATCTCCATCAGTCCTGTCTCGGATAGGTCGAGTTTGAGATGCCTTTGGGACATCCAAGTGAGGGCATGAGTAAATAGTTAAATATATATAATTGGAACAAGGGAAGGAGGTCAGGGAGTCTTTGGCATATAGGTGGTAACTGAATTTTCTGCCTTAGCCATTGTACATGTACCAAATGTAAGGGCCCACTTACTCCCACCAGTCATACCCACTAGCTGTGGCAGCCCATATGGTGAGAAAGAAGATAACACCAGGGATGGCCCTTAAAACAGTGAGTCTCTCCTCCACTAGACTTTCCTGACTCAAAGACAACTTTATCTCACCACCTCCCACAAGCAATCTGCTAGCAAGTCCTCTTAATTCCACCTCTCTGGTCCATCCCTTACTCCTCACCCCACTGCTGTGTCTTAGTGTAGGCCTTCAAGCCCATCCTCCACTCAGCCACAGTGATCTTTCTAAATATATTTTTTAAGATTTTATTTATTTATTCATGAGAGAGACACACAGAGAGAGAGGCAGAGACATAGGCAGAGGGAGAAGCGGGCTCCCTACAGGGGGCCTGATGTGGGACTGGATCCCCAGACCCCAGGATCACGCCCTGAGCTGAAGGCAGAAAATCAACCACTAAGCCACTCAGGCATTCCTGATCTTTCTAAATATTATGTCTCCTTCCTTCTGTACCTTTTGAAATAATATTGAGATTAATTACAATAACAGCTCATATTGGGGCAGTCCCAGTGGCACAGCGGTTTGGCGCCGCCTGCAGCCCGGGGTGTGATCCTGGAGAACCGGGATCAAGTCCCGCATCGGGCTCCCTGCATGGAGCCTGCTTCTCCCTCTGCTTGTGTCTCTGCCTCTCTCTCTCTCTCTCTCTCTCTCTCTCTCTGTGTCTCTATGAATAAATAAATAAAATCTTTAAACAGCTCATATTTATAGAGTGTTGTAGGTACTGCGTTTAAATCTTTTCATGGGTTATCGCATTAATGTTCACAAATTTCTAAGAGGCATTATCTTTTTTTTAAAGAAATGGAGGCTTAGAAGAAGCTAAATAACTTGATCAAGTTTATATAGCTAGTAAGTGGTAGAGTCTAGATGTGAACCTAGTGTATTTGATTCTGAAGCTTGTGCACTCAGCCATTAGGCTCGACATTCATTGTAAACAAGAAGGGAAGAATTACTATGAGAGGGAAGAAAGAAATCTCTTATTTATATTAAGAGATGTTGTTGGGCAAACCCCTCTTTCAGGGCCTCCATTTCCTGACTTGTTTTGAAAAGGCTGTACTGGATGCTTGCAAATAACCTTCAAGCTCTAACATTCTCTATTTCTAAGATGTAGGTTGAAGGAGAAAAAGAAGTGGCCCACATTTCCCATCTCTGGGTTCCTGCTGGGATGCCCACCCCTCATTGTCTGCACTGCAAGAGCACTGATGGGTTGAGCAGCTATGACCCTTCTTTTGTGGTCAAATAGAAAGTGGCTCAGGGTGCCCTTTGCCCAGTTATGTTGGGGTTTCCCAGAAATACTATACTAGAGAAGCTCCAGTCCATGGATAGTATTGGTTTCTAGAAAATCTCCTTTTTCCTTTGTACTTCGGCTTCTGAGGTAGGTAAATGAGGGCAGAGGCTGCCCGTGAAAGTGGAGCTCCCTCTCTTTACATCTGAATCAGGCTCATTGGCATCCCTTCTAATTACTCTTCCCCAATGTTGGATGCTGGGCTTTTCTGAGACTCTATCTGTATATTTGAATCTAAAAATGAAACTGAAATTTCATGAGTATTTTTCTGGATGTAAGGTGACTGACTGTATCTCAATGTGACCAGGTCCACAGTAGATCTGATTGTTCTTGTAGCATAAATGTCTCAAGGTGTTTTGAGGCAACTGGATGGCTCAAACATCCAACTCCTGATTTCAGCACAGGTCATGATCTCAGGGTCTGTGAGGTGGAGCCCCATGTCGGGCTCTATGCTGAGTGTGAAGCCTGCTTACAATTCTCTCTTTCCCTCTCCCTCTGCCCCCATGACCTGCTCACTCTCTTAAAAAAATAAAGTCTCAAGGTATTTTATGATAAAAGGAAGCACAATTACCCTCTGTACTTGTAAAAAGTCTGAACCATGCTCTCCCTTCTCTCTATTTTGTAGAGCACTGCATTATGGGGAAAACACTTGTATATGCAAAATTGCAGGAATTAAGTATAACTCTTGTGGTATACAGTAAGCCCCAAACCCACCAAACTTTTAATGGGTGCTTTCTAAGGGGAGTCATGTCAAGAAATATCTATATAACCAATTTTCTGCCCATTGTTATAAGAAAGATGCTGATGGTATGGTCCTTAGCCCTAATTATAGTTAAGTATGGCTGGTACCTAGTGTGTGGGCTCAAAAACATACCTGTTGAAATGAATGCATGCATGAGTGATTTAGTGAACTGAGTAGAAGCAAAGTTTTGCAATAAAATGGAACTCTGTTACAGAAAACATAGTATACCTAATGAATACCTTCATGTCTTTTTTTTTTTTAAGATTTATTTATTTTAGAGATGTCTCTACCCCCTTGAATTTGGACTGACCTTGTGAGTTGCTCTGATCAACAGAATGTGGTACAAGTGATATGAAAGTTTTGGAGCCGAGGCCTCAAGAGAGCTTGTGACTTCTGGCTTTCTTTCTCTCAGAGCACTGTTCTGAGGACGCCATGCAAGGGAGATGGTCTAACCTCCTGGAGGACGCAAGGTCATGTAGGAGAGATCTGAGGCACTTCAGCCCACAGGAGCACCAACAGCCACCCGGGGCAAGGATGGCTGCCAAGACCTGTCTTGGTCTTTCTGACCTAGCCAACCTTCCACCAGCCACATAAGTGAACCCAAGTGATCTACCGGTGGGGGGGGGGGGGGGGTGCGGGGATGATTATGAGATATAATAAATGACTGTTGTTTTAAACCACTGAGTTTTATGGGTAGTTTGTTACATTACTAGAGATCATCAACAAGAAACCAGTAGCTAAAAAAAGAGGTGCTGGCCTAACAAGAAACCATAACATTGACTTAAGAGACTGGTTACTGGGCATAAGCTGGAAAGGCAACAAAGAGACAAGAACCAAAGGCTGAAAGAGCAGACAGGAAATTGCTAGTGGAGTTTGGAGGATGGTCAATTGTATTGTTCAGTGGCAGACTCATTGGCAAAACTGGCAAAAGTTACCTGCAGTAACTTAGAAAACATATCTAATGAATTTGTAGATATGGATCAGGAGAGTTCCAGGTACAAAAACTGAAGAAGTCTCAACTGGCTTTTTTTAGCTGCATGTGATAAGGTATGGGGAGAAAGAAAGAAAATTAGGAAAGAACTGGTCAGTTTGCAAGCAGGATCTATAGGAAATACAAAGAGCCAAAAATGTGCTGGGTTAGAAAAGAAAGCTGTGTTGCATATTCATTCTTTCCAGCCAATAAAAGAGTCTCTTAATAAAATATGACTTAAGAATAAAGATCCAGTCAAGGGGCACCTGGTTGGCTCAGTGGTTGAGCATCTGCCTTTGGCTGAGATTGTGATCCTGGGGTCCTGGGATCGAGTCCCGCATTGGGCTCCCCACAGGGAGCCTGCATCTCCCTTTGCCTATGTCTCTGCTTCTCTCTCTGTGTCTCTCATGAATAAATAAATAAAATAAAATATTTTTTTTTTTAAAAAGATCAAGAGGGATCCCTGGGTGGCGCAGCGGTTTGGCGCCTGCCTTTGGCCCAGGGCGCGATCCTGGAGACCCAGGATCGAATCCCACATCAGGCTCCCGGTGCATGGAGTCTGCTTCTCCCTCCGCCTGTGTCTCTGCCTCTCTCTCTCTCTCTGTGACTATCATAAATAAATAAAAAAAAATAAAAAATAAAAAAATAAAAAATAAAAAAAGATCAAGATTACTACTGTGCAACCCTTTATTAAGACCTCAAAAATATCTAAGATGGTACATTGGAGGCACTGTAAGCTAAACAAAAGAACTTCTAAGAACTTGAAGCATTTTCCCACAGCAGCCTGAGCCACCCAAGTAGAGAGAGGCCTGTTTGAGAAATAATTTTGGATGTAGTTTTGGAGCATGGAGTGAACCCCATCAGATTCCTAGGGAACCCATGACATTTCTTTTTAAAGATTTTATTTATTTGAGAGAGCGAGAGCGCAAGCATGAGCAGGGAGAGAGGGGCAGAGTAAGAGGGAGACTCCCAAGGAGACACCGTGGATCATGACCTGAGCCAAAATCAAGAGTCAGATGCTTAATTGACTGAGCCACCCAGGTGTCCCTGGAAACCATGAAATTTCTGAGATAATTGCATCACAGAGTATCAGTAGCTTGAAACACTGAGGCAGTTTAAAACAAACCGGAGCTTCTGGAACCTCAGCTTCCTATAAGGCAGGAAACAGGCTGTGAGAGCTATTTCACTGCAAACATGGGCTATGTCTTATGAAAAAGGAAGATGTCTCAGAGTAGAACCAAGAACCCAGGTGGCACAGCCAAGAGCCAAGGAAAAGAATGAGATAGGAAACCACACATAGGGGCAAAACCACACTCTAACCAAGGAACATTCCGTATTCCAGAGTAGGGGCCCTGTTAACATGCAACCAGTTGGCTTTCAGAATTGTTATGGACTAGTAACTGGTATGTGCCTCTTATTTCTCCCCTTTTGGAACAAGGGCATCTATCGTAGTTACTCTGTCCCTGCCTCACCATTGCGTTTTGGGTATATGTGGGGGGTTGATAACGTGTGTTTTGGGTTGACTAGTCCCTCAAATTGGAAAGATTCACACCTTGGAATCTTGACAACATCTGGACATGACATGGGTCTCAAGATCCCAAACTTCAAGCTTGCTATGACAACTGAGATGACATTTGGGGTCCTGAGATAAGAGTGAGAATATTGTGAATGTGGGAGGAATCTGAATAATCTGTGACCAAAAAGGAACTGTGATAGATTGTCTAATCGTCAAAAATTGCTCCCATCCTAGTATGTGCAAAAGTGGAGTATATTTTTCCATATCATTTAGTCTGGGCTGGTCGTATAACTTGCTTTGATGAATAGAAGGCAGCATGCAAATTCTGGAACCTATTCCTCAAGAGGTCCTGTAGCTTCTGCCTTTGCTTTCTTACAATGATGCCCAGAGACCATGTGTAGGGAGGCCAGTCTAGCTAATAGAGGATGAAAGGACACATAAAGCAGAGGCAAGGAATCTCAGCTGATAGCCAGTGTCAACTGTCAGACATTCAAGTCAGTCTATCTCAGACCATCCAATTCAACTGACCCTCCACCTGAATGTAGCATATGAGTGAGACCAGGTGAAACTATAGGGGAACTGCCCAACTGGCCCACAGAATCATGAGAAATAATAAATTGTTGTTCTAGGCCACTTAGTTTTAGTGTATTTTTTTTTAACATAGCAGCAAATAATGGAAACAATCCTGATCTTACAGATCTTGCAATCTATTGGAAAAAACAGACAAGCCAGTAACAACAATAAAAGGTGATGATCTTTCTAATATGGCACTACAGAAGACCTATGGGAGCACATAGCAGGAAGACAAAGCCTTGTTTAGTGAGGAGGTATGGCTGTATAGAGGAAGGAACACTCATCCTGCGATCTGGAAAATAAGAGGCACTTTTTATCCATATGGATAGGGGGAATGTAAATACACAATGACCTAAGGCTAAGAAAGATTTTGAGGAAATTCAGCGTGGTTTGTAACATGATAGGCGTCTAGTTAACACTAGCTGGATGAATAAATGGATGAATATATAACAGAGCATCAGACCTCCTTAAGGCATACATTGCTGATGCATTATCATTGTAAAATGGGTTATGGAATTATATTCTGGATATGTTTGTGGTCATTCATATGTATTTTTATGTTGTTTTGTTTTGGCTAGATCACTAGTGTGGGTTAATAACAGTTACTGAAGACCTTTTACCTTTTCAGTAGTTACTGAAGACCTTTTACTGAAGTAGTTACTGAAGACCTTTACTGGGCTATAATAAATATTATTTGATTTATATTCATAACTGTCTTGCAGGATAGAGAGTATGCCCTTATTTTTTTCTTTTTTAAAATTAAAGTATAGTTGACATACAATGTTACATTAGTTTCAGGCATACAGCATAGTAATTCTGTTATGCTATGTTCACCAATACACTTGTGGTGTCACCATATGGCACTATAACAATACCATTGACTGTATTTCCTATGCTATTCCCTATTCCTTTCTTCTCCATGACTTACTCATTCCATAATTGGAAGACTATACCTCCCTCTCCCCTTCACCCATTCTGCCCATTGTCCCAACTCCTTTCCTCTCTGGCAACCATGAGTTTGTTCTCTGTATTTGTCTATTTCTGCTTTTCCATTTGTTCTTTTGTGTGTGTGTGTGTGTGTGTGTGTGTGTGTGTGTGTGTTTTGTATACCCAACCCCCCCACGACCCCTTATTTTATAGGTAAGGAAATAAGGCTCAGTGAATAGAATGAACTGTCCAAGCCCTGAATTGGATCACCATGAGTTTTCATAGACTCTGGCACCCACAAGATCAAAACTATTTTTATAATAATAAAGACATTATTTGCCTTTTTCACTATGTTGGCATTTGCACTTAGATTTCTGGAAGATTCTCGCTGTTCCCTAATTATTTTTTTTTAAGTTTTTTTTAAAAATTTTTATTTATTTATGATAGTCACACAGAGAGAGAGAGAGAGAGGCAGAGGGAGAAGCAGGCTCCATGCACCGGGAGCCTGATGTGGGACTCGATCCTGGGTCCCCAGGATCGTGCCCTGGGCCAAAGGCAGGCGCCAAACCGCTGCACCACCCAGGGATCCCTGTTCCCTAATTAAAAGAATGGCTTGATATGCTTAAATTGCTTTGGGTAAATAATATAATTTATGCAGAATACTTGTTTTCCTTCCGGGAGCCTGGAGTTGTAGTATACGCTAGGCAGAGGTACCTGCGCAACTGACTCTAATAAAAATTCTGGAGTCCCAAGTTTAGGTATATTTTCCTGGTAGACAAAGGCTAATTGGTTGTTACAATTCATTGCTGGAAGAATTAATCATGTCTTGTGTGGTTCTACTGGGAGAAGACTCTTGGAAATTTACATGGAAAGTTTCTTCCAGATTTTGCTCCATGTGCCTTTTCACTTTGTTGATGTTGACTTGTATCTCTTTTTTTATAAAAGATCCTAGCTGTGGGTGCAAATATATGCTGAGTCTTGAGTACTCTTAGCAAGTTACTAAAATTTGGGGGGATTCTTGGGTATCCCCAACATCCTAAGTGAAATCCAAACAGGAAAAACTCCAAGAATCCATACCAAGACACATCATATTAAACTACTGAAAACTAAGATAAAGATAAAGAAAAATCTTGTAAGCAGCCAGAGAGCAGTGACATGTTACTCAGAAACATTACCAAGGAACATCAATTTGAAGGATGGTGGATTTCTCGTCTGAAACCAGGAAGCCAGGAGTGGCACAGCCTCTTTCAAGGATGAGAATGAAAGACCTGCCAACTGTGCATTCTGGATCTGGTTTATCAACTTTTCAGGAATGAAATCAAAACATTCTCAAACAAAGGAAAACTCGAATTCATTGCTAGTAGAGCTACCCTTAAATACTGGCCAATAAAGGTTCTTCCACAGAAAGGAAATGATAAAAGAAGGAATCTGGAGTACTGGGAAAGAAGACGAAACAACAGAAAAACAGAATTGTGGGTACATAAAAAGAGACTATCCTTTTCCTCATGTTTTTTTTAATAAATTATATTTGATTATTGAAACAAAAAATTATAATACCATCTGATACCCAATCAATGATATTTAAAAGTGGGGAAGGTCAAGATACCTAAAAGGAAGTGAGGTTTCTACATTTCACTCAAAGCGGTAAAATGTTGATACTAGTTATAGGTTCCTTATAACTTATATATACATTATACATATACACATAAGTATATACATACATATATGTGTATAATACATGTATTACACATGTATGTATATATTTATACATGCATATATTTTATACATGCATGTATATTTAAGCATATAATACACATATATAGTAAGTATACACATAAGTATATATACTTAATATAAGTAAACATGTAAGTATACAATACATACATACACACATATATACATGCATATATACATATATGCACATATATTATACATATTATATGTATTATACATATAATACTCAGAACAACCACCACAAAAACCATAGAAAGAGATGCTCAAAACCACTATCAGCCAATCAAGATGGAATCCTAAAAGATGTTCAAGTACCCCAAAGGAAGGGGAAAAAAGAAAAAACAGGGATGAGAACCAGAGGAAATAAACAGAAAATAGATGATAAAATGGCAGTGTTAAGGGCTGACATAATTAACCTTAAATGCAAATGGACTAAATACACCAATCAAGAGAGCCCACAGTCCATGGGTTGGGATCAGATAACAAAGGCAATACACCTACCGTTTGGCTTTCTGGGGACTGTTCCCTGCACATCTGGGGAAAGATGCTGCTCCTTCTGGGGAGCTCTGCTTGGAGATACTCTGCCTGGACCTCCTTGACAGGCTCTCTTGTCAGGGTCCTGGGCTGCGTCGCTGGCGGGAGACTGTTTGCTGGGGGCCCGGCTCTGCCTGTGGGAATCAGTCTGGGTGTTGGGCAGACAGGGAAGGGCTTGGGGTCTGCAGGAATCTGGACTCAGCCTTCCCTTCTGCTGTTCTGCTTCCCTTCGTTTGTTTTCTTCCTCTCGCTTCCTGGAAGAACAGCCAAGGAGGTAGAGGAAAAAATTAAGAGTGTTACCCATTCAGATGTTCCTGAGTGAGATTTAAATTTTATGAGGAGCTACTACATCACAGGAGGGGTTTGGAAATTCACAGTTTCCATGATTTCACAATTCTTGGTATTTTCTCCAGACCTCATAACTCAAAAGATGATGAAGCTGAAATAAAATCTTATAGATCAGGGCACACATGATGGAAAACCCTATGTTTGTGAGACACGACACAATCCTAAGGTGTGTGTGCCCAAGCTTGTGTGGGATCCCTGCAACTATCTGCTTTTTCCTCTTATTCCAGAAAGCAAATCAGAATGCAACTGAGTATGCCAGGTACAGGGATAACCTTTAAACTTCTCTATTTATTAAAAAAGACCATTGGCAATCCTTATGATTATATGAAACAATTACTTACAAAGCACCTCACAACTGATTATAACACACCTATGTGTTGCAACCTGGCTATTGAGAGCTCTAGCTAATGAGACAAACCCACTCATTTTGCAAATGAGGTCCAGAAGGTAGGATGATTTTCAAAAAGTCCTATAAAAGTTCTGGTGACTAGGCTGGCCTTGGTGGTTAGCAACTGAATAGAAGAGGGCTGGCCAGCAGAGGCCAGGGTGAGGAATGAGTAGCAGTGGGAGGAGGAGGAGGATGGGTCTGAGGCAGCGCAGGTCTAGAAAGGGGTAAGTTGCTTGAGGATGAAGGGGTTAAGTTCAGTACAAGATCTGTTTGACCAATAGCATTAATTGCTAAGGATTTCCAAAGGAAAGAAAGGGAGAAGAAAACTAACATTGAGCCTCTCCTGTGCTGGGCACCGTCAGCCACCGAGTGCAACCCTCCACAACAAGCGAAGGAAGCTTGATTTCAGAGGAGACAGCTAGGGAAAAAAGACCTAACAAATGATGGAAGAAATGTTACACTGGTGCTTGCAGAGAGGGATAGTGATTAATTTTGTCTGGAGGAGTCCAGAAGGTCCCAGCTGCTGATTCTCAAAGATGTGGAGAGGTTTGCTACACGGATGAAGTGGGAGTGAGGACTTTCACTTTGGGCAAAGGCACGGAGCGTGGGAAAATTGGGTCTGTTTTGCGTCTTCTCATCTTGGAGCACAGCAGGCACCCCATGCATATGTGCTGCTCAGACGACTCAGTTATGGCTCAGGAGGAGAAGTAAGTAGGCGGCCACATAAAGGAGAATGATTAGGCCCGTAGGGGAGAGAAGCCTACACTGGGAAGTATGAGAACTTTTCTAGTCCTGCTCCTGCCAATAAATACAAAATGATATCGAGCCAGTCACTTTCCTGTTGGAGACTCAGTTTCCCAGGTCTAACACTTGTATAATATAAGTTTATAACCCGGAATTGGTTTAGGGGTCAGTTTGGAAACCAGATGTCTTTAAAAAATATTGGGTATCTTTTGTACTGAGATAGGTTTCAGTAACCGATCTGAAGGTTATTGTAATAATTTTTATTGTAATAAAAATATTGTAATAGCTGGTATCAGAGTCCCTCTTGGGGGACAGGGGACCTTGTTTGGACAAATATTTTAATCAGCTTGAGAACAGAACTGAAGGGTGGTAGCAGGTGAGACCTTCAGGGCCTGGATGGCAACTGGCTCTGAGGCTCTGGGGGAGTGCTGCTCCTGATAAAAAGAGAATGTGTTTGAAGCTCCTGACAGGGAAGGAGGAGATGAAAGAACCAGAGAGAGAGAAAGGAGGGGGAAGAAAGAGAAGATGAAAGGCTGGGTATTGTGTATAGCAAGGGCCAGGCTGAGAACCCTCCATGAGGAGCTGATGGAGAAGAACTTTGGGTCTGCGCTCCTCACACTTTAACGAATGGAGTCTCCTGAGATCTCGTTAAAATCTAGATTTTGATTTAGCAAGCCTGGGGGAGGGCTCAAGATTCTGCATTTCTAACAAGCACCCAGGTTATAGAGGTGTTGCTGGCCCTCCAAACCGCACCTTGAGTAGCAAGGCTTAAGGCAACAAGAAAGTTTCATATGGACTGTTTTTTCTGTTTGTTTTGTTTTTAGAGAGAGTGGGTGCAGGGAGGAGGGCACAGAGGGAGAGGGAGAGTCTTAGGCAGGCTCCACTCCTGATGTGGGGCTAGATCTCACGATCCTGAGATCATAACCTGAGCCAAAATCAAGAGTTGGATGCTTAACTACTGGGCCACCCAGGCACCTCTCACATGGACTGTTAACTATACCATGACGGGATATGAAATGTGATTCTCCTCAATGACACCACCTTCTTGGTAAGGTCTACCAGGCTCACACATGCTCTTTTATAAGCAATTTGACAAGCT
Source organism: Vulpes lagopus (assembly GCF_018345385.1). Taxonomy (NCBI): domain Eukaryota; kingdom Metazoa; phylum Chordata; class Mammalia; order Carnivora; family Canidae; genus Vulpes; species Vulpes lagopus. The sequence goes on from NC_054830.1 coordinate 75,695,250, forward strand.
GCAGAGCTAAGATATCAGACATGGACGCAAGAAACAAGAGTGAGGCAGAGACCCTATGCCTCCAAGAAGTCACAGAATTCAGATTTCCACAGTCTGTGGGATTTGAGGCAATGTTTATTTAGATCTCAAGGGACAGAGAAGACTCAGATGACAGGTATCTGGGTTACACTTTGATATAATGCCTTGTCAACTTCCCCTTCTGAAGGTCTTTTGTCCTGTGGTGAAGCTCCTGTGGTCCACACTGGCTTACCTAATAGTTTCCCACTACGTCCCGTTCCTAGCAAAAGTGGCCAGATGGGTTGTGCTAAGTCCTGTATAACTCTGATGTTTTCCCTTGACTCTGGTTTTGTTACACGCTTTGCCAACTGCTGACACCTGAGCATGCAGCGCTGCAATCCACAGGCTCGCTGGACAGCCTGTCATCATCAGTGCCTGAGATGCATATGGATGCTAGCAGGTGCCATTTCAGTGTGAGCTGTCTGGGAGAAGGCTGCTTTTCAGAAGAAGGTGGAAGCATCTGGGTGGCTGAAGTGCCACTAATTGATCTAACAGCCTTGCTCCTGGCAGGCACGGGGACGGCTGCTCTTTTTACGAGCACTGATGAAGAGAACTGCTCTAAGAGAATATTGGTCCTTTAGACAGACACACACGTGCGGTTGTCTGGCTTGGCATCTACATGGATCTCACTGCCATTAAGAAGGGCTCGGAGGTGATAAATTAGACTTTGTTATTTGAGTGGTCATTTCTCTTTCTTTTGGGAAACTAAACAGCTTTCCTTTTCAATTCTAAGCAGCTGCTTACAATCAGGTGCAGGGCAAACCTTGCTACTGCAGACCTTTCTGGGCCTCCATGAAGGCGGCCACAGAACAAACAGGGGCTCTAGCCTTTTAGAGTGATCAGCATGTCCAGAAAACAAGGGCGCCCTGTCTTCTGAAGATTACTTTGGGAGGGAAGGTTTGCAGGAAGGCATTTTTCATTTTGGTAGAACTAAGTTATAGCAGATTTGGAAGAAAGAATGTAATTATCAGAATATATCATTAGAGCCTCAGTTTGTGAGCAGAAATAAATTAATATTTTAAAAAACTGATGGGAAATATAAGAAAGGGAGACAGAACCTGAGAGACTCCGAACTCTGGGAAACGAACAAGGGGTGGTGGAAAGAGAGGTGGGCGGGGGGTGGGGGTGACTGGGTGATGAGCACTGAGGGGGGCACTTGACAGCATGAGCACTGGGTGTTATGCTATATGTTGGCAAATTGAACTCCAATAAAAAAATTAAAAAATAAAAAACTGATGTATTAAAATAATCTTCCAGGTGACGTATGGCCCACAACTGTGCAGTTCTCCAGAGCTGTGGCTCTTGATGTAAAAGTAGTGATCATTGCAGATAAGGGGGTGGGATTAGAATTGGGACGACGCATAGCCTGCATCCTATTTACATATTGCTGCCTTAAAACAAAAGCAACAATACCACTGAGAACACACACATGCACAAAGACTACAGCTCGGGAGCAGAACATGATCGCACATGCATGTGTCCTTAGGGAATAAGGTCCAGCTCCACTGCTCATGGTCTGAGTTCAAAGGAATCTCAATTTACTCACTTTTATTTGGTAGATAAGGAAACTGAGGCAGAGACAAGTGACTTACCCATGACTACAGACAGCTGAGCTAGACCTCAGTTCTTTACCCCTCCCTATACCATTGACCTCAGTGACAGAGTTGTTTTTTAAAATTTCACTTGATCCATTTCTATCATTTAAAAAATGAATTGGGTCAGGGGCACATGGGTGGCTCAGTCTGTTAAGCATCAAACTCTTGATTTTGCCTCAGGTCATGATCTCAGGATCGTGAGCTTGAGCTCCACATTGGGCTCCATGCAGGGTGTGCAGCCTATTTGAGATTCTCTCTCTCCTCTGTCCCTGCTCCTCCCCTATGTCCACCTCTAAAAAAAAAAAAAAAAAAAAAAAAAAAAAAAAAAAAAAGAATAAATTGGGTCATATAGCTTCGGATATGACTTTTAGTCCTAAACCCTTAGACTCAATTGTCCTGAAACATGTTTTTTTCTCAAACTAATTTATTGCAGAATGTAGAAGGTCTAATAATCTCCATGGGAGTTATGTTATAAATGTGGCCTATTTTTGTCAAGTTTGGGAACAAATATCAGAAAAGGAACCAATGCTATTCTAGACTATATGAAAAATTAAAGAGAAATAAAATTCTGCCTATGCACAGGAAGTAACATTTTAGCAGGAAATTTACTAACATAGAAGAATCTTAATGCCAATAAAATAGCCCTGCCTTTGGAGTCCAGGTTCCAAACTGTGGGCTGAAGGAACCAGGGCTGTGTCACCCAGGTGAAAAAAGATGTAAGGGACACATTACTGCTGCAGATCTCTGAAGGGCCACTATGAGGCAGTAATGTGGCCTGGAGTCCCCCAAAACCAGACCTGAGTCCCAAGGATGGAGATTTCTACAAATGAGTCGCCTAGATGACAACTACAGAAATGGGCCAAAAAAGAACTCAGTGATCCAACGATTGCTTGGTGTGCAAAGAGTCAGATCAAGGGCCATAATTTAAATGACTTGAATGTCCAACGGCTTTAGCATCTCAGGACTGGGCATGTTTGTTTGCACAATGTGGCACAGACCTCCCTCTGGGCCTGTACAATTTAAGTCCTGGAAGGTCATGCTTTTTTGTACCCTCCAATGTGACTTCCAATAGAGAATCATATTTGCTCAGTTTCGACAAGAAGAAATTAATTCTGTCAGAAACTGTAGAAAGAAGCAAGCTCTTTCTTATTCCAGTGGAGTGTTCAAGCTGCCATTGCTACGAAGGCAGGACCTCAGAGAGGTTTGAAAGATGGAATTAAAATGGCTCTGACAGAAAAGGAACATCTACTTAGCAGGTCCTGTTGTACCAATTTAACTGGGCTTTGCCCTAATAATTTTTTTTTTTTTTAAGATTCTAAAAATTTTTGAGAGAGAGAGAGAGCAAGCACACAAGCAGGGGAAGGAGCAGAGGGAGAGGGAGAAGCAGACTCCCTCAAGCAGGGAGTTTGATACCAGGCTCTATTGCAGGACCCTGAGATCATGACCCAAGCTGAAGGCAGACACTTAACCAACTGAGCCACCCAGGTACCCCTGCCCTAATGATATTATTGTTTACAGTCTCGGTGTAGGCTTGGAACCAACTAATTTTTTTTTCAATTTTCTCAAAAATTTAGGAGGAATTTGGTGTGCACTGCCATGTTAGTTAGCTTTGAGAGTAACAGGAAGATTCTTTATTAAACTATGTTGCAGAATTGATGATGGTGACTTGGCATCACTCTTTCAACAGTTATTGAAACAACACTGAGCAATTGAACAAGCTCTGGGGTAAGAGAAAAACTGATTTGAGGCCTGGTTCTCATTATACTTATAGGTAAAAGGAAAAAAAAAATAAGCAGAGCTGTTGCGTGCTGGCCTATCAAGATGGGTGCTGGCAGCTGGAGACAGCCTCCAGCAGTAAGTATGGCTGGTAGGAACCCTGGCTCAGGGTAGGACTGAGATTCACGTGCCATCTTTCTCCTTATGAGCTGTGTGATTTCAGGAGTGTTAACCTCTGTATGCTATTTTCCCCATCTGTGAAATGAGATTGAGGATAGCTATGAGGATGGAAATGAGGACGGGTAGTCCTACCTACCGAATGATTGTATGGATTTAATAAATTAACATTAAAGAAAGCACTATATAAATATAATTGATCACTATTACTTTTACGTAAAGCTGTTAAGATAAAGCTGCCCTGTGACAGGATCTGGATAGAAGTGAAGAAATCAGTGTTTGGCATGAGTGCCATGCAGTCTAAGAGCTTCCGGACTGGGCCTAACCATATTTTCAGAAATGCTCAATGTTGCAACTACACAACTCCCTTTTCTGTAAGAGCCATTTTAATCCTCTCTCTCTGACCTGTCGTAGGTCCCACATTCATGGCCATGGAAACTTCCAGCACTCCACTGGAAGGGGAGAGAGCCTGCTTTTTTCTGCAGTATATGATAGAATTTTCTTCTTCTCAAAACTGGGCAAATTCAACTATGGGCAAACAGAAATTCGTGGAATCCACATAGTGGGGTCTCATGTTCAAGTATATGCAGGGGTGAACCCCTTTGCTCTTAGGCTTTTAAAAACCAGAATAAAGGGGGCACCTGGGTGGCTCAGTCAGTTAAGCATCTGCCTTGGGTTCAGGTCATGATCCCGTGGTCCTGGTATTGAGCCCTGTGTTGGGCTCCCTGCATAGCAGGGGAGCCTGCTTCTTTCTCCCTCTCCCTCTGCCTCTCCCCTTTGCTCATGCACTCTCTCTCTCTCTCAAATAAATAAATGAAATCTTAAAAAAAATCAGAATAAAGAACTATCATAAACCTGTCAACTGGTAATTTGCTCATGATAAATATGGAGGGAGCTAGGAAGCCGAATGCACAAATCTAGAAGGACCAGTGTGTGTCATGAGGATAAATGGTACATAAATATATTTTCTGCCCAGGGAAGGCAGATAGATTAAAGTGGTACACTTACAGAGATTCACAGGATTGAAGGGGACTAAGCCTCCCACTTGGCTGAGGGGGAAACTAAGGCCTAGAATGAAAAACGACTCATGTAAAGTTTCAGGCTCACTGTAATGGTAGCGATTGAACATTTATGATTAAATGCTTATTAAATGTCAGGTATTTTAAGATATTGGAAATATGGAGACACAAATATAATCCCTGTTCCCAAGGAACCGACCATCTAGTGGGGAGTTGGACCCATATGCTCCTATAGATAGTTCTGCATGTGACGGGTTCTAGATGTGGTGGGGGCTAACACAGAGGTACCTACACAGAGCTATGGGGGCTATGGGAGGCAGGCACCACCTGGGAAGAAAAACCTAGAAAGAATGTCAAAATGAGAGGTTGTTTTAGGCAGAGGCAAGAGCATAAGCAAGGACATGCAACCTAGCTCTCACAGAATCTTTGACTCAGAAGGGATCTCAACGACTAGTTCTTTATATAATTTTTAAAAATTCCTTGTATATTATCCCGGAGAGATGATAATTTCATTTCTGCTGAAATATTTCCAGTGAGAGGAAACTGATTACCTCACAAGACAGAAAAGGTTCTGCTCTAACCTTTTCAGTTGGTATTGTGCCCTACAGAGGGGGTTTGTGAGATTCTGTCTCTTTACTGTCGCTGAATAACAGGCTGAGGAATATCTGGGCTCTGACTTCCTCTTGAGGGAATAAGAAAATGTCATGTGTCTTAGAACCTTGGACTTATAGAATGTTAGAGCTGGGTGGGGTGGGGGGAGCTGAGATATCATTTAGACCAATGTTTTTTAAAAATCTCTTTGTGACTCATGGACCTTCTTTGAGGTTGTGATAAAAAATATATAGATCTTCACCACCCAAATAGTACATATGCTCACAATAGACAAATCACTATGTATAGCTTCAGGGCATGCATGGAGCCCCAAAGCCTATCCTGGACTAAGAAATCTTCATATTATTAATGGAAACTGAGGCTCAGAGAAGTGGGTGGCATGTAGTAGAACCATGGTAGTGTTTCCCCATGAAATGTTAACCACAATTCAAGCAGAAGGGTCAGGGCTCTGCGTCACCCCTGGAGAAACTCAGTGACAGCCTGAAGGTGTTCAGGGAGGTGGGCTGCAATTGGATCTATTATGATGAGAAGAGGAGACCTGGGGGAGGAGTAGGGATGCCAGGAGCACTTTCTTTAATGATCTGAAAGTTGGTTTATGGAAAAAGGGTTTAGACTTTTCTGTTTTGCTTCAAGGGGTATCTCAAGACTGAAAGGTAGATGAGAATTTCTGCCAGATAGAACTGTCCATTACTATGGAATGTGCTGCCTGAATTCCTTGTCACTTGACTTTTTAGGGACACAGAACCACCTCCTTAGAAGGGACTGTAGCATCACAAGAGTTTGAACTGAGTGACCCAAACTGGACTTGATCATGTGCCTCTGGGAGTCACACAATCTCATACAGCAGCCAGGATGCAGCTCAGGTCTCCCAGAGCGCATGGAAAGTTATGGAAAGTGAAAATTAACAAGACAGGAAACACAAATGTTGGAGAGGATGTGGAGAAAGGGGAACCCTCCTGCACTGTTGGTGGGAATGTGAACTGGTGCAGCCACTCTGGAAAACTGTGTGGAGGTTCCTCAAAGAGTTAAAAATAGACCTGCCTTACGACCCAGCAATTGCACTGTTGGGGATTTACCCCAAAGATACAGATGCAGTGAAACGCCGGAACACCTGCACCCCAATGTTTATAGCAGCAATGTCCACAATAGCCAAACTGTGGAAGGAGCCTCGGTGTCCATCAAAAGACGAATGGATACAGAAGATGTGGTCTATGTATACAATGGAATATTCCTCAGCCATTAGAAATGACAAATACCCACCATTAGCTTCAACGTGGATGGAACTGGAGGGTATTATGCTGAATTAAGTAAGTCAATCAGAGAAGGACAATCATTATATGGTTTTACTCTATGGGCAATATAAAAAATAGTGAAAGGGATTATGGGGAAAGGAGAGAAAATGAGTGGGAAATATCAGAGAGGGTGACAAAACATGAGAGACTACTAACTCTGGGAAACAAATAAGGGGTATGGAAGGGGAGGTGGGAGGGGGGGATGAGGTGACTGGGTGATGGGCACTGAGCGGGGGTCTTGATGGGCTGAGCACTGGGTGTTATACTATATGTTGGCAAATCGACTCCAATAAAAAAATATACAAAAAAAAAAAAAAGAAAGTGAAACATGAAGAAGTGAGGAAAGTTCAGGATGGCTGAGCCCACACACCTGAGGGTGGGGCAGGTAGGGGGTCATGGAGAGAAATGGGCCTTAGAGACAGAAGTGGAGGCAGAATGGTGAAGGGTCTTATGTAGCACCGTGGATGGTATTCAAGAGTGATGGCCTTCACAGAGTGGTGGGACAGAGGAATGAAGGCAAGAGCACATTTTAAGAGGAATTAACAGCATCAATGGGGGCAGCACCAGCCAGGGAAATAAGGAGGTGAGAAGAGAGACCGACTGTGGTGGCGAGTTGCAGGTTTCACGGTGAAGCTGAAGTGACAGTGACAACAACACACAAATGGAAAGTGCTAGCAAGTCACAAAAGGACAGCGAAATGGAAATGCCCAGGAGGCAACTGATGATGTGGAATCAGAGTTCCAGGAGGTCAGGATGTGAGGTGTGAGACAGAGTAATGGACTATCTACAGAGATGAAGTCACTCAAGTTTCAAGAGTAGATACCTTTCCAGTGGAAAAGAGTAGAGCGCGAGGTGCAGCGGAAGGGCGAGTCTGCAGAGCTGACCTCAGTGAGGAGGTGGTGTGATTACGAAGATGTGAGAAGGAAAAGGCAGAAGAGAGCTGAGATTAGAGGGTGAAACAGAAACTCGGTGAAAAGGAAGCTTCTGGGGAGACGAGTGAGCAACATAAATACAGCCTTGTCTCGCCTGCATTCAGCCGTGTGCTGTGGCAGGTCAATTACAGCGATGTTCATTTCGGCAACAACATAGGTGGGGAGTATGAGTTATAAAGGGCTTTTAAGTGGATTATAGCTATTTCTTAAATAGTATTTTCTAAAAAACATGCCTCGGAAAATATGACTAAAACCTCACTCTCTCCCAATTTCTCTATCAGTAAATTAGAAGTCATTTTAAGTTTAATAAGTTCCTTTCACATCGTTGCTTTAAGGAAGGTGATGTGTGCCATCATCCTAAGATGCTACGCTGGGACCCCGAGGTGGCGTGATGTGCTTGAGATGCCTGGGCCAGGGAGGCGCCGGTGGCAGCAAGGACCGAAGTTTTACCATTCTGATTTTTGTTCCTTAAAAGCGAAAACCAAGGCCAAAATTAAACACTGACTCAGATCTTAAGAAATCACTTTTGAGAAATAAAATTAAACAAATGCAATGAGTTTCTTTTCCATTTAAATATTTCCCTTGGAGCTCTATGGCACAAGGGCTGTAGGAGGTGATGACTGGACTGCACGAAATTTGTTTCCTTCCAATAATGACACCTAATAAAGGAGAGACTGGGGCTGAGAAAAAGGAAAGGAGATTATAAATTTCCAGTTAAGGCGATTTTAGATATTGTCATGGTAAGCACAGCTCTCATGTAAAAGGGTTTTTAAAAATGAGCTTCAGAAACTAAGCCATAAGAACAAGGAAGATGTACCTTGGTGATGGTGACACTAACCAGGATAACAACTAACTGGGGGGGATTGGACTAGATGGTTCCTGAATCCCTGTGCCCTTTCAAGCCCTCAAGGCTGGGAGTCACAAAAAACCTAGTTAGGAAAAAAAAAATCTGTAAGCATGTCCTGAGGTGAAAGCCCTTCCTCCATATAGGAGCTCATCTAACAAATGGATTCTTGGTTTCCAGCTCCACGCTGACTCAGCAGAGCCTGTCCACAAACTCTCTACCCAGGCATATGGCCTCTGCGCAAAGGAGGCAAAGGAGAGAAGAAAGAGACTGAGATCATTAACTGTGAAGATTCGGGGGCTTCCACAGACCCAGAGGGTGCCTATGAGTCAGCTGGTCTAACCTGCCATGTGTCATAGGTGAAAACACCAGGACCCAGAGAGAGAAATGCTGTGTTCCACCACAGACCCTCTGTCCTGCTGGAAAAGGAGTGTGGGGGCTCCAGGGCCCCTCTCTACAGTAACAGAGCAGAATGGATTTGGACTAATATGCTCCTTTCTGGGGGGACATACAAAATCAGTCACATTGCCTTGTAGAATTCCACCTCATATTCAGGTAGGTGTGACTTCAAATTCTGAAAACAGATGCCCACACATTAAGACTGGAGTTTATGAAAACACCAGATAGAAGCAGAAACAACATTCCAGCCCCTGCAGAGAGTATTTAACTTGCGACTCAGGATAATTTGCCACATGTATTACCCACTTAGAGTTGTCACTCTCCTGCAGGGAACTTTTATAAGGCCGAAGAAGAGGCATGTACAGAGGCCTTATGTTAAACTGGATTCTTTTGCAAAAGTGAAGAGAAGAGGGCCTTATGAAGAGAAGAGGGCAGGATCAGATTTCCTAGGACGCCACCAACTGTGGTAGCTTCACTCACAGAAACTGCCATTTCCTGTCAGTCTTAACTACCCAAGCTGCCATTATGGGTAGCATCTCAGGTCACAGTGGTATTTACTTTCTAAAATGGTTCGTCCTGCCTTCTATTATTATTTTAAATTATTCTTTATTACACTTATGCTTCCCCCTTGTGGGGAAGATATGGAAGGATTCAAGATTTGGAAACATTCAAGGTACAAGGATGTTACTCCCATCAAGAATCCTTCTGTTGTCTTTCCCATCAAAAAGAATGGGTTTCGGCATCTCTACCTACCAACAACTTTTTCCCCTAGTGGCCTGAGGTGATTTCTGAAAATGGTTCACTACTCGCTGGACCTAGAAAACCCTACAAAATCATGCAAATCAAGAGGTTTGAATCTTCATGTTCACTGTAAGAATACACGTGACACTGCCCAGGCCACCACAGGTATGCATATCCAAAAAGCCACCAAGTACCAGAAGGATGTCACTCTGCAGAAGCAGTGTGAGCAATTCCATTGCTACAATGGTGGAGTTGGTAGGTGTGCCCAGGCCAAACAGTGGTGGATGGCCCAAGAAGAGTGCTGAATTTTTACTGCACATGCTTAAAAATGAAGACAGTAATGCTGAATGAACTTAAGGGTTTAGAGGTAGATTGTCTGGTCATGAAGCACATCCAGGTGGACAAAGCCTCCAGGATGTGGCATAGAATTTATAGGGTTCATGGTCGGATGAACTCTCCCTGCTGCACTGAGATGATCCTTACTAAAAAAGAGCAGACTGTTCCTAAACCAGAAAAGGAGGTTGCACCGAATAAAAAAGATACCCCAGAAGAAACTGAAGAAACAAAAACTTATACCCTAGGAGTAAATTCTGCATAGAATAAATGCAAATAAAAGGCAGGAAAGAAGGAAGAAGGAAGGAAGGAAGGAAGGAAGGAAGGAAGGAAGGAAGGAAGAAAAAAAGAGAAAGAGTCCAACAAAGGTCTCCAAGGAGGAAAACCAAGGCATTATCCAAAAATCAATCATTTATGGTAAAATAATCACAGTGTGTATATAATAGGCACAAATGACTATTTTACACATTCTGTATCATTATCCAAAATAGTGTGATGTCCTTGAAGCAAGCACTTTGCTTTTAGTTACTTTTCTTCAAAGGCTTGAGACAAGAGTTTTATATGTACAGTAAGAATTTAGTCAATATTTCTTGAGTAAATGACATGATGTAGTACAGATTTGTGAAGGAATAGGTGGGGAGGGCAAGTTATTTTTACACAAGTTGGTTGCTTTAATCAAATCAAAACTAGACACTTCTAGTGAAGTAGGCGGGATATTGGTATCAGTTTCCTGTGGAAAGGCAGGAAAGGAAGGAGGAGGAGCAGTTACGTCCTTGCAGCTTCCTGTAGGCACCTTCCCACCCCCAACTCCTTGCCATGATGGCTGTGGTGGTGGTCTGTCCCTGCGTTGGAACATCAGGGGCTAGCCTGGAGGGACAGCCACCGAGCAGGGATTGGGCCTTGGTCCTTCACTGCAGCTACAGTGCTCTGCACACCCAGTGGGCAGAAGGGGGAAGGTGACATGGGTACAGGGGTCAACATGATCTCAGATCTTCCCCTGATTCCCCCTCCTGCCTGCTCCTGCCACCTGCCCCCTTCTACCCTGATTCCCAGGCTGTGAAGGAACACAGTCTCCATAGCCTGGACTTACTTGGCAGCAGCATCTTTTCTCAACTGTTCATGCTTCATGAGGAGATTTTTCCGGTCTCGAAAAGCCTTTCTGACCTTGTACCCTTTGTAGACGGCCTGGATTTTGAAGGCAGCGATGTCCTGTATGGCTGCGATGGACAGGGCGCCGTGCTCCAACATGAACTGGATCACTTCGTGGCGCTCACCGAGCAAAGCATAGTCAAGGGGAGTGTACCTGAAGCAGGAAGGTATTTTTTTTTAAGCGTTGGAATGTAATTTGAAGTACAGTTAAACTGGCAGTATTGTGTGCAGCAGAAGGAAATCTCATTCTGAGATTTGGACTGTTTCTCAGGCAAGGCTATCTTCAGTACTCCAGGGCTGTTCCTTTTTCCTCTGAGGGCACAAAACAAGGGTAGAGCTGGAGTTAGGTGCTTTGTGTCACTGATCATGATGATTCCTGAGTTTCACTTGCTGGCTCATAAACTGGGGGCTGCAGGAACACGTGATCACTTTTTTTCTCCCCTATGTGCCAAATAATACCCCATGCCTATCTAAAAAGTACTGTGGATAGTATCCTGTGAGATTCATAAGTTTAAGCCCATAGCTACTGATGGTTAATGCTTATGAAGAAAAAATACATCTCCAAACCGAGAGATTTAGTATATGATAAGGATGGCCCTGTAAGTCAGAAAGCATGGCTTATTAAGTAGTGTTGGGACAATGGCATAGCCATCTGGAAAAAAGAGATTCTTATATCACATTTTACACCAAAAGGAGTTCTGGATGAAGCAAAGACCTAAAAAGAGAAAAAGAAACCATGGAAGTACTAGAAGAAACTATGGAAGATTTTTAAAAATTGGAATGGAAAGGTCTCTTCTTTTTTTTTTTTTTTAAGATTTTATTTATTTATTCATGATAGAGAGAGAGAGAGAAAGAGGCAGAGACACAGGCAGAGGGAGAAGCAGGCTCCATGCCAGGGGCCCGACGTGGGACTCGATCCCGGGACTCCAGGATCACTCCCTGGGCCAAAGACAGGCGCTAAACCGCTGAGCCACCCAGGGATCCGGGGAAGGTCTCTTCTAATAAAAATGATCCAAAACTCAAAACCATTAGAGAAGATTGATAAATCCATCTACATAAAAATAACAAAATTCTGTAGGGCAAAAAATACCAAAAACAAAGATAAAAGTCCCCAGAATAGAAAATACTAATGGCTTCTAAATATATAGAAATATGTTCAATCTTACTCATTTGAGAGAAATACAGATTAAGGCTAACAGGGAGAGTACTTTAATGATCAGATTAATGAGGATCAGAAAGTTTAATAACACACTGTGCTGGCAAGGATGCAGAGACTAGCTCTCTATGTGCTACTTTAATCTTTAGAAAGAACAATTTGGCATTATCTATCAAAATTACTCATGCATCTGCCCTTTGACATGTCCCTTGCAGGCATATATCCCACAGACTTGCTCTTGTGTGTGAGATGCTTTCCTTACAAGGGTATTCACAGAAGCACAGTTTGAAATAGTACAAGAGTGGAGACAACCTCAGTATCCACCAATGGAACACCTCTTGCAATAAGTATGGGCCATTCGTGTGATGCAGGCATCCGTATAACGCAGCCACAGCTGTGCTCTGGCATATGGATAAGAATAAAGTCCAGGATGTCTTGTTAAATGAAGGGAAAGAAAAAAAAATTAAGAAACAGAACAGTATTGGGGCGTTTCAGTGGCATAGTCAGTTAGGTGTCCAACTCTTGGTTTTAGCTCAGGTCATGATCTTAGGTTCATGAGACTTAGTCCCACATTGGGCTCTGTGCTCGGCACAGTCTGCTTGAGACTCTTTCTTTCTCTTTAAATAAATAAAATAAATCTTTTAAAAACAGAGCAATATTAAGGGATGCTCCATTTGTATAAAAAAGAACATATCCTCATATGCTTATCTCACGTAAAATATATCTCTAGAAGTTTACCAAGAAACTCGTGATAGTGACATCCCTGGGGAGGACACTGGTTGTCGCAAAGGCAGGGGTGGGAGGGACATTTCGTTTTCATGCCTTTTAAATTGTATACACTGTGCATACCTTTTTGACAAATATATTATTTAGAAAAGATGAGTTGTATTGGCAGATGGTTACATATTTGAATCTCAACTGGCTACCTGTCTAGATGTGTAATTTTAGGTAAGTTCTTTTCTTCAATATATGATTTCTATTTTTAGAAATATAAACTAATCAGATAAATACATAGAATAACACAGCGGTCATCTGTATTCCCACCCTGAGAATTAACCGCTGTTATTATCTCAGCAGGTGTTATTCTTAAAAAAGATTACTTTGTAATAATGACACATATTTAAAGAATTCAAAGAGTGCAAAAAATATAAAAATTGAAGTAAAAAAAAAAAAACCCAACAAGCCAATTGTACCTTCCAACAATGGTAATGCTGTCACTTCTTAACCAACCTAGCTTTCCTCATTACAGACTTGGCTTGAGGAGAAAAAGGAAATAATAAATACAAAGAAGATATCACTGTGCCTGGCATAAAAGAAGCAATTAATAAATGTCAGCTATTGTCATTCTTATTATAGGACATGCACTTGCAGCAGGGTTTGTGATACCACGGTTGCGCATCATCAATATCATTTCCACAGGACCCAAACTAGTAGTTATGACCACCTAATGACTGCCACTGATCTGATTCCTCTCTGGGTGGCTGTTACTAATCCAATGCAATCAGAGGTGTTAGGAAGAAATAATCAGCTGATTTATGAAGTGGAAACACTGATGATTATATGGATGCATGATTAGACACAAAAAAATCATCCAGTGATTATAGAAATTTTCTCTCTTCAAAACTCACCTGACAGTTACAGTCAGACATAAAAGGAGAAAATTTTTCATATAAGCAAAGGTGGTTTGGTCACTTCTGGAAGGAAATTGAATTCAGAAAGAAATCCCAAATGCTAAAATTAAGAAACTTTCATTTTAGGACATCTTGATTTGTCTCTACTGTCCAGGGACCAGAAGGCCATAAAGTAGAGGTGCCTACATAAACTTTAAAATGTTATTTTTTTTTAATTTTTATTTATTTATGATAGTCACAGAGAGAGAGAGAGAGGCAGAGACACAGGCAGAGGAAGAAGCAGGCTCCATGCACCGGGAGCCTGATGTGGGATTCGATCCCGGGTCTCTAGGATCGCGCCCTGGGCCAAAGGCAGGCGCCAAACCGCTGCGCCACCCAGGGATCCCCTAAAATGTTATTTATAAGTAGATGGCATCTTGTAAGTTCAGAAGAACTTTACAATTTTTCACTATATATTTTATTTTTAAAAACTTTTCTTATTTTTAAAAATTTTAATTCCAGGGTGGCTCAGTGGTTTAGCACCTGCCTTCAGCCCAGGATGTGATCCTGGAGTTCCGGGATCGAGTCCCACATCAGGCTCCCTGCATAGAGCCTGCTTCTCCCTCTGCCTGTGTCTCTGCCTCTCTCTCTCTCTCTGTGTGTGTGTGACTATCATAAATAAATAAAAAAAAATAGTTAAATTAGTTTCAGGTAGGTGTACAATATAGTGATAGACTGATCAAGATAAATGTAATCACTATATATTCTAAAATGCCTTCATGACTGTACTCTCCCCAATGTAAAAAATGATCAGAGTCACAGAACTCCATGATATTAGAGCTAAATGGAATTTTAGAGGAATTTTAGCCTATCACCTTCCTTTTATAAACATGTAAACAGATCCAGAAAGATTAAGCAACTTGCTGAAGTTCCCTAACTAGTTCCCTGAAGAACCCACACCTGAACTAAGACTGGATGACTCCCTGTTCCTTCCATAGCACATCTATCAGTTCTTGAAAATAAATCTCCTACAGAACAAAGCTGCGGGGTGCCTGGGTGGCTCAGTCAGTTAGGCGTCTGCCTTTGACTCAGGTAGTGATCTCAGGGTCCTGGGATCAAGCCTCACATTGGGCTTCCTACTCAGTGGGGAGTCCGCTTCTCCCACTCCCCCTGTGCGTACTTTCTTATTCTCTTATTTTCATGCTTGTGCTCTCTCAAATCGATCAATTTTTTAAAAAAAGAATGAAACTGCTTCTCAGATCAATGTACAAATAACATATGTATTGAGCAAGCTTGATCATCTTTTCTACAATTACTCATACAGAGTATCATTCACAGAGTATACAAGCAGGATTATCGAAGTCTGGTTTATGAAAGGAAGGCCTAACCTCTAATTTTACCAGAACTCTCAGGCTGCTTGTGGACGGAAAATTGCATTTCAAGTATTTTAAATATCCTGATCATGGAAAAGTTGTATTTTTATTATAAGAAACTTTGTAAGCATAAACAAAAGTAGAGAGACTGGCATAATAAGCATTTATATGCTCATTACCCAAATTTAACAAGTGGCAACATTTCTGCTACATTTGCTTCCTCTAACCCCTTCCTTATTATTTTTCCGGAACTGTTTTAAAACAAATTCTAGAACTCCTATCATTTAATCTCTTTGCATTTGAATATTCTTCAGTAAATAATATGGACATAAGCACAATGTCATTATGGTATTAGCAAAATTAACAGGAATTCCTTAGCAAAATCTAGTATCCACTCCAAATATAAAGTTCCCCAATTTTCTCAAAAATGTCTTTCTTATAATTGGCTTATTCAAATTAAGATTCTTCATCAATTTTTGATTCAGGGAAACACAGTCCAAATATATAGAAAGATTTTAAGACTAAAGTTTATGCCCTAGTGTTTCAGCACTGACCCTATTGTAATTATTACTCCTGAAACTTTCTGCACCCCAAATTCAATTTAGAGACATTCAAGTGCTGTGAATATTCTCATCGATGTTGGAGTCGTGGCTGTCAGATAGTTATTGACTAGAAGCCAGCAGTAGCTGGCAAAAATTATGTCTATACGGTACACATCAAGTGGTTGGTGTCAATGCATGAGAAGTAAAAATTAGCACTACATTGATGGTAACCAGTCAAGAAACAATGTAGATAAAGACAAGATGCAAGATACAATTGGACTTGCCATGCAGGAATGGTCTGAAGGGATGAGTGGAATGCCTAAACTGGAATGTCAATAAACATAAAAGGCAGAGCCAGGTTCTGACATTTGTACATCAAGGTGCATTGCCAATGAAACATCAGAGGAGACTGGGATATTGCCACTGCCCATCTTCATCTATAGACTGGCAAG
The DNA here is from genome assembly GCF_018345385.1 of Vulpes lagopus. Taxonomy (NCBI): domain Eukaryota; kingdom Metazoa; phylum Chordata; class Mammalia; order Carnivora; family Canidae; genus Vulpes; species Vulpes lagopus. The sequence goes on from NC_054830.1 coordinate 75,711,249, forward strand.
TACAGTTAGGGTGATTTTTCCTGGGGTCTGTTGGTCTGTAATTAACATATATTTACTCTAGGAGGCAGTAAGCACCTTAATTCCCACTCTTTCTTAGGCCTGAAATTCAAGTCTTACCATAAAAATGGGAATTGAATTACAAAAGTCAATGTTCTTTTAAAAATTTTTTTTAAAGATTTTATTTAATTATTCATGAGAGACAGAGAGAGAGAGAGAGAGAGAGAGAGAGGCAGAGACACAGGCAGAGGGAGAAGCAGGCTTCATGCAGGGAGCCTGACGTGGGACTCGATCCTGGGTCTCCAGGATTACGCCCCAGGTTGAAGGCAGGCGCCAAACCGCCGAGCCACCTGGGCTGCCCAATGTCAATGTTTTTATTGTTTCCTAAGAAAATAGCAATTAGACAGTAAATACTGTTACAGATTAAATCCTTCATAATAGAAATAAATCACCACTAATTCTTAGGATTCTTAATCTCCCCCTCCCTTTTTTTAGGGTTTCAAAGAGAGAAACCTGTTCTCTCACATATCTGCTTTAATGTCAAAACCTCAGCCTTGAGGATTCTGCTTGGCTTTCCACCTTCCTTAAATGTCCAAACCCCTATATCTTTGAGTCTTTTTGATTTTAAAGTTGTCATTTGAATATAATAGAGTGAGTTCTTTACATAACCCCTCTCAAAGTAAGACATGCTAGTCAGATTTATCTAATTACACACTCAAAGAATTCCAGAAGTTTCTAATGGAGGTATGTAGCAGGGGATGCTACTGGGAACCTGAAAGCATGAACCTAATGATGCAACAGTTATTTACTGAGCATTTACTTCCTGAGAAGCACTGTGAGCAACACAGGGATGACAATGATCTTCAGGAATTCTCCACTAACATGGCAGACAGATCACATAAAATTATAATATAAAGTGAAATGTGCTAAGTGCTCTACAAATTCACACTGTAGGGGAGAACATCATTTGGAACACATGCCTCTGGGATCAAAACTATCTTCTTAGATGAGATTGCATTTGAATGGAGGCAGGACATGATTAACAACTGCATTAGAAATACAGTTTAGGGAGGCCACTTTGGAAGCAGATGAACTGAATGATAGTTCAAAGGGGAGAAAACAGCAAGAAGGCATTGCGACAGCCCCCAGAACGAGGTGGAGAGGGCAAGATTAGGAGGATGGTATTGGTACTGAAGAGGAGATGACAGCAGTAACCCAAGAGATATTGGGTCTGAGGGACAGATTTAGAACTCACCAGCACCCAGGTGACTACTGAAGCCTTTATGGTAGGTCAGAGAGCCAAAGAGGTGCGCTGAGAGAAAAGACCCAGTCCCTGAAGAGTGTCTATATTTAAAAAATAAAAAATAGAAAAGGAAGCAAAAAAAACAAAAAACAAAAAACGGAGGAGCAGACACAACTGGCAGAGAATCAGGAAAATACACTGTCACAGAAGCTTAGATAAGATACAGTCTCAGTAAGGTAAAGAAGAGGGGTCAACAGAACCAGGTGAATGCAGACAGGCCAGTGCGAGTAGACAGAGGGACCAACGTAGGATTTATCAGTGAGTCTGTCAGTGACCATTCAACATGGTTTCAGTGTCAATGTGAGGATGGAAGTCAGACTGCAAAGGCACGAACCATGAGTAAGAAGAAATGGGGCAATGCAGACACTCCAAGAAAAGATGAGCTTTATAGAAAGAAGAAACAAACCTCAGAAAATAAGTAAAATGGAAAATAACAGGTGGAGGCCATCATTAATGGGGAGTGGTTCTGAAAGAAATGGGAGAGATGAAGGGTTCCCCAGAAAGAAGGAGTGGGTTTCCTGAGACAGGTGGCCTAGACACAGTCCTTCCTTCTCCACAATGTCAACTGTCTCCTGAAAGAACTGGTGATGGCTATGAGGGGTGGCATGGGGTCATAGCAGGAGCCACTGCAGTTATAGCATCCATGAACGACAAGCAAAGCATGGACCCAGATGGGTGGAGCTCAGGTGTGGAAGTCTTATCACAAACTTGGTTGTCACCTACAGATGATCAGAATCTTCTTAGATCCAAGACGGCCAAGAATCTCTCCTGCTTAGAATTCACACGGTGTCTGGCCCTCTTTATTTGGCCTGGGCCCTGGGGCTTTACTCCAGCCTCGCTCTTATATTATTCAATCATCTCACATTTTCCTTATTTTTTCATGCCACATGGTGGCACCTCTGTCCACTAACTAGTATTACCCTGTTCATCAAGAGAAATGTCCTGGACATATGACACATTCCTAGGACTGGTCAGTCTAGCCTCCCCTGAGGTTTTGCCAGCCACAAGCCAGAAGAACATGTTTCTCTATTTGTAATTTGTGAGCTTGCCAGAGGTAAATCTAAAGTTCTGAACAATTTTAAAAATCCCATGATTCTAAATCAACATTAGATGGAAATTTTGCTCTTTTCTTCTGGTTTAGGATTTCTTAGTGTAGCATTTCCTTATGAGTATACTTAGTACTTTTGAACGAGTATCTCAACTTGAGATTTTTTAATATAGCAGAAAGGAAGTGAGTTGGACAACAATACTTTCTTACTTTATTTTTACCAATAGCTTACCTTTCTTCATTGTTTTCCATCTGATTAGGAAAAGCAGCAAAGTCTAGTAGTAATTTAATGGCATCGAGGTATCCGTTGTTACAGGACCAGTGCAAAGCTGTTCTTCCCTATAAGCATGAACAAAAATGAGATATATCTGGAGTAGGTATTTTTGGACACATAGTTATTTATGCTAACTAAAAAATAGAAACAATTCTCCCAAATTGCCTAATTATAAAAAGGGAGAAAATGGATGGTATCTTAAGTAAGTGATCAAAATTAATATCATGTAAAGAGGCATCATGTGTTTCCAGAGGTAATACCCTGAGAAGGATTCAATATCACTTGTATAATATTCCAACCAAAAATGTAAAACTTAAACTGAATTATGAGGAATCATAAGGCAAACTCAAACTGAGTGAGATTCTACAAAATAAATGGCCCGTATTCTTAAAAAAAAATCGATATTATGAAAGATAAAGAAGGCATGAAGCATTACTAGAAATACGAGATAGATATTTCACAGTTTTAAAGGGGTCAAAGAGGAAAATGTAATAATCCTAAATCTGTATGCATCTAATAACACAGCTTTTAACATATAGAACAAAAAATGACAAAATTAAAAGGAGATATGGTCAAATTCATAATCACAGTGAGAGATTTTTAACCCACCTTTTATAATAGGTCATAGAACAAATAAATAAAACGAGAGTAAAGATACAGAAGACCTGAACAACACAGTAAAAAACTTTGAACCAAATGATACATATAAAACACTGCATCCAACTAATGACACAATTAGCATTCTTTTCAAGTGTACATAAAACATTTCCAAAAGCAATTCATATATACTGGGTCACAAAGAAAGCCTCAAAGGACTTTGAAGGATTAAAATAATTCTGAAATAAAAGAAAATAACCGTTATTCTGTTTTCTGACCACAGTAAAGTTACAAATCAGTGTGGTAGACAGAATAAATGCATGCCTTTGCTAAAATGTTTACATCCTAATCTCTGGAATCTGTAACTCTATTATGTTACTGGAAAGGGGAAATAAAGATTGTAGATGGAATTAAGGGTGCTAATCAGCAACCTGAGATTGGGAGATTATCCTGGATTATCTGAACAGGCCCAATGTAATCAGAAGGGTCCTTTTAAGGAAAGGAAGGAGGCAGGAAGGCGAGTGTCAGAGTAATGTGAAAGACTGAGGCAGTCACTGCTAGCTTTCAAGATGGGGGAATGGGGCCACAAGCCAGGGAATGAAGGCAGTATCTAGAAACTGGAAAAATGAAAGAAAGAGATTCTCCCCTAGAGTCTCCAAAAGGAATGTAGTCTTGCCAACACTCTGATTTTTAGCTCATTAAGACCCATTTTGGACTTTTAACATCCAGAACAGTAAGATAATAAGTTTGTGTTGTTCTAAGCTACTAAGTTTGTGGTAATTTGTTATCACAGCAAGAGGAAACCGATATAACCATTAACCAAAAGATAATGAGCAAATGCCCAAATGCCTGGAAATTAAACAATATACAGCTAAATATTCTATGGGTCAAATAACAAATCTAAATAGAAACTAGAAAATGTTTGAGCTGAATTATAGTGATGGTAGAGCTTACCTAAACTTCTAGGATAAAGTTAAAGCAGTGCTTAGAAGAAGAAGCATGCTTAAGTACATATACTGGAAATGAATACTTAAAAAAATCAATGATTTAAACTTTTATCAAAAGAATCTTTAAAAAAATTGGTAAATAAACCTGAGGAAAGTAGATGGTAGGAAATAATAAACAGTAAACACCAATGAAATAGTAAACAATTTAAAATATAGAAAATCAACAAAGAAGTTATTCCTTTGAAAAGATGAACAAGATGAAAAATATTTTTAAAAAGAAAAGAGGGATCCCTGGGTGGCGCAGCGGTTTGGCGCCTGCCTTTGGCCCAGGGCGTGATCCTGAAGACCTGGGACCGAATCCCATGTCGGGCTCCCGGTGCATGGAGCCTGCTTCTACCTCTGCCTATGTCTCTGCCTCTTTCTCTCTCTGTGTGTGACTATCATAAATAAAAAAAATAAAAAATAAAAAAAAAACAAAAAGAAAAGAAAAGAGATGATACACATTACCAATATATGAAATGAATAAGAGGAAATGACTATATGTCTAACAGTCATAAAAAAGGTAAGAAATTATATGACCAACTTTTTTTTTAAAATATTTTTAAAGATTTTATTTATTTATTCATGAGAGACACAGAGAGAGAGACAGGCAGAGACAGGCAGAGGGAGAAACAGGTTCCATGCAGGGAGCCTGATGTGGGACTCGATCCCGGGTCTCCAAGATCACACCCTCAGCTGAAGGGTGCACTAAACCACTGGACCACCAGGGCTGCCCTATATGACCAACTTTATGCAAATACATTTGCTATGTTAGTAAAATGGATATGTTTCTCAAAAAATGTAATTTACCAAAATGGAAAAAATAATTAGAAATCTGAATGGTCTTGTAATTATAAGTGATACTGAATCAGTTTTTAATACTTTTTACACAGAGAATATCCCTAGACCAGATTGTCTTTACCAGGGAATTCTTCCTAACATTTTTTTTTTCTACCGAACATTTAAGAAAAAAGTAGTATCAATACCACACACATCCTTTAGGAGAATAAGAGGAACTACTTCCTGATTCTTTTTAACTCACCATATCAAGAGCAAAGAGGTGAAAAATCATGTGATCATGTTGAAAGTTATAGAAATAGTATCTGACAAAAATTAAACAGCTAATTGTGAATAAACAAACTCAATTCTTAGTAGCTAGAAATATCTCTACCTATAGCAAATATCATATTCAATGGGGAAATATTTAAAGCTTTCCCCTTGAGAAGCCAGAATGAATTAAGGATGTCAACTATTACCAATTCTATTCGACATTGTATTAGAGTTATTAGTTCAATAAGGCATACTATTCACAAATGAAATGATATTTATAGCAGATAATCCAAAACAGTATACATAAAAACTAAATAGAACTGGAAAGTAGCTTAGTAAGCTACTTCTCTGTAAGTCAGCTTAGTAAGCCAGCTTCTGTAAGAAACTGTAAAAAAAAAAAAAAAAAGTAAAAGGTACTACAGATTACAAAAGATTCATTTCTAGTAACATATGTACAAGGACCATATTTTACATGTTTTTCATTATGTTACTTTTACATATAGGAACAATCTTGGTAAATATTTATTGAATGAATTAATAGAAAATATATTTTCTGGCTTGGAAAACATAATATGCTAGTATTTTTGAAGACTTAATGTAATTATAGTAGCAACAAAAGTCAATACTGGTTAAACTGAGAGAAGTCAATCCAGTACTACACAGCTGAGGAAGTGGATATTAACCCACATAGTTTAGAAATCAGTTGGATGGGGGCGCCTGGGTGGCTCAGACGGTGGAGCAACTGACTCTTGATTTTGGTTCAGGTCATGATCTCAGGGTCCTGAGATGGAGCTCCCCCTCATCTCATCAGGCTTTGTGCTCAGCGGGGAGTCTGTTTCTCTCTCTCCCTCTCCCTCTGCCCCTCCTCCTGCTCATGTGCATGCATACTCTCTCAAATAAATAAATTAATTAATAAACAAACAAACAAATAAATAAATAGAATCTTTTCAAAAATCATGTCAACAGTATATATCGGAGCCCAATCACATTCATATACCAATAATAAATAATCTCAGGGGAAAATATTCTAAGGAAACAATAAAAAAAGTTAAATGCACAACAATGATTAATGAAATATGATCTGTAATAACAAAAAATTACCCAGCGATAGGAAGTTACTTAATTCTAAAATTGGGGTTACAGGCAGTGTTTGGACCCTGACTCCCCACAAAAACCCAGACACTGTTGTCACCTTGTAGTGTAGTTGGGTAAGCTCCAGGAACTTCACTTTTCTCCCCTATAAATACGAATAATAAATGCAACTCCTTTAGGAGCTGCTGTGAGGATTGGATGAGTCATTCAACATAAAGTTCCTAGAACCTTGGAATACTCAGCATCTACAATTATGCAGGAGGTTATACAGCAAATGAGAAAATACTGGTGATAATTTTAAATGAACAAAGCAAAATGTGGTTTGTGAAATATCATATATGCATATGTATACACATACATACACATGTCATAGTTATAAAATTAGTCCCATTCTGTATTACGACTTTGTTATAGTGCATATGGATATATGGACAAGAACTAGAAGGAAAATAGAGAAAAGTAAAACTTGTTTTCAGCTAATAGATAAATTTGTAAGTGATCCCTTTATTTGGCAAAATGTTGTTTTGCTTTATTTTAGTTAATGAAAAAGAAATACTCCAAACACCCAGTAGCAAACAACATAAAAAAGACTTAGAATTTCTACCTCTTTGTCTTGAATGTTGGGGTCTGCATTATTTTCCATGAGCACTGCCATGCAGTTGATGTAGCCGCCGTACGCAGCACACTGCAGAGGGGTTCGTCCTGCATAATCTTGCACATTTGGATTGATCTTATTTTCTATCAATATCTGGCAAACATCAGCATTTCCTCCTAGTGCTGCCCAATGTAGAAGGGAGTGTCCGTCTTGATCAACTAAATCTACTCTTGCTCCACCTGAAAAAGCAAACATATCATGAAAATGTCCAATAGAGAGAGCGCTGATCAAAAAGAATAGAAGTCTGAAAAATGTAACAACAGTCCCTTAAATGCTTTCCTCTTAGCACACTGCATCTGTATATATTACCTACTTCAGATTTTTACAATGAGCCCATAAGTTGGTCAGGGTCAGGGTCATTTTTCTTTTATACAAAATGAAACTGAGGATTGGGCAGGTGAAGTGGCTTTTCCAAAATCACACAACTGCCAACAGGTGAAGCTCCTAGTGGACAGCAGGTTTACACGCACAAACACACACACACACAGCAGGTGTGTGTAGGGGGTGGAAACACCACTTTTCCCTCCATCCTTCCACCCAGGCGGCCCTCTGCTATGTAAGCTGGTTTCAAACGGTGCCCGCAAGAATGCCTACCTTGGGAGAGTGACTTGCTAGAGCCACTCTTAATAACCAACCTTTAATAAGTGTCTGAATCACATCTTTGTGTCCCATCTCACAGGCTCGGAAAAGTGGAGTGTGCTTCATGACATCAGTGGCATCTACTTGAGCGTTATTTTCCAACAATAATTTCACGGTGCTGACATGGCCAGAAAGGGCAGCAGCATGTAAAGCTGAAAGGCAGCGAAAGAACGCAAGGACTCTTTGATAACAGCTTCGCCTTCTTCTTATTCTAACTGTGTGCCTTTTCCTCTTCTGATGTCCTCGTAATTTTGGCTAAATGCAATTTAATCTTAAGGATTCTCTATTGTTCACTTCTAGATATTTCAGTCTTTCTATTTTTTTTAAGATTTTAATTATTTATTAGGGAGAGCACGAGTGGGGGGAGCAGCAAAGGGAGGGAAAAGCAGGCTTCCCCCCTGAGCAGGGCGCCTGATGGGGGCCCAATCCCAGGACCCTGGGCTCCTGACCTGAGCCGAAGGCAGATGCTTACCCGACTGAGCCACCCAGGTGTCCCTCAGTCTTCCTTTCTAGTCATAGTTGCTACTCACACCTTTCCCCTTTCCTTCCACCTTTCTCATCTCACTGTTTCTTCCTTTCCTCCTGATGGTCTGAAATGCTTTCCTTTCCTCGGTTACAACTTTATTATCTTTTCCTCCCTCTAAGAGGATAAGGGAACAAAAAATGACAAAGAGAAATGATTTAAGTGACACAGCCAATTCTGCCCACCAACCCACTCGATAAGCATATGCCCGAGGGTTGGTGTGACGAGAAGTGTCAATCTACCGGCCCTTCAGCTGCTTAGCCGTGCTATTCCTGCCGTAGGTCTGTGTACCCATGTGGTACTGAGGGTACACACATCCCACTGCAGCGAGTGCATTTTCCATACAACATGGCTCCAAATGCAAGCCACTCATTTCCTCAGGGCCCAATTTAAGAAACAGCAATTTGTTTCAACATTGGAGAAAAAAATCTGAGACGGAATGTGGTCTCTTCTCTGGTGCCTTTGTATGGGGTTTGAAAGAGTAATTTTGACTCTATGTGGGTTTCAGGTTATACTGACCTGAGCCTATGTTACTCCACACCAATGCTTGACTTATGCCATTACTCTGGATTACTCTTTAACTTCTGTTTAAATACATCACTCTTTAGGGACACGTGGGTGACTCATGGGTTGAGCATCTGCCTTTGGTTCAGGTCGTGATCCCGGGGTCTTGGGATCGAGTCCCACATCAGGCTTCCCATGGGGAGCCTGCTTCTCTCTCTGCCTGTGTCTCTGCCTCTCTCTCTGAGTCTCATGAATAAATAAACAAAATCTTTAAAATAAAAGTAAAGACTCTGACAATGCAAAGAATCCCTTTGCTTTGGCTGTTGCGAACTCTGAAGTGATATCCCAAGAATCCCATGATTTCTGGTACATCCCTATGGTACCCATCAGCCCTCTATGTTTCTGCCTATCTCTCTGTGTCTCTCATGAACAAATAAATAAAAAATCTTTAAAAAAATACATCACTCTTTAAATTCTGAGTTTGCCAACATAACTGTCTAGAGGCCTGGGCCAGCTCTTTCTAAGTATCATGGCCCTGTCATGCCTAGAATAATGTTTCTTTCATAAAGTGTGATCCATGGACCAAACCCAGGATGCCTATAAAAGTGCAGATTCCTGGGCATTTATTGAGAACCTCCTATGGGCTGGGTATGAATGTAAACGTGGGTGTTCGGCAGAGAACAAGATAGATAAGGTTAGGAGAAGCAAAACAAAACCTGAATAAACAGGAAAGTATTAGATGGTGATGAATGGTAATAATGGGAGTAACAAAAGATATCTTGATACTCAGAGTGACTGGGAGTCCATTTTAATCAGTGGTGATGGCAATCATAAAGAGACAGCTATGTAGAGATCTCGAGAAGGAGTAGTTTGGGCAAAGAGAACAGCTAGCCCGAGGGCAGAAATGACTTTTTGTGCTTAAGGAAGTGCAATGAAGTAAGTTGGAAAGGTAGAGAAGGCCAGATCCTAAGGGGTCACCCAGGTCCCACTGACGAAGGCTGAAGGACTTCAAATAGGTGAGTGATGTTATTTGACTTGTGCTTTAATCAGATCACTCTAGCTGCTTGGAAGAGAAGGCACTGTAGTGGGTTAGAAAATAAGCAGGGAGGGCAGCCCTGATGGCTCGGCGGTTTAGCGTCGCCTTCAGCCCAGGGCAGGATCCTGGGGACCTGGGATCGGGTCCCGTGTCGGGCTCCCTGCATGGAGCCTGCTTCTCCCTCTGCCTGTGTTTCTGCCTCTCTCTCTCTCTCTCTCTCTCTCTCCTCTCTCTCAGTCTCTCATGAATAAATGAATAAAATCTTTAAAAAAAAATAGAAAATAAGCAGGGAGACCAGCTAAAACTTTTGCAGGAGACTCAGTAAAAGATGCTACTGGCTTTAATGAGGGTGGCAGGACTGGAGATGGAGAGAAGCAGAAAGGTTTAGAAGCTATTTTAGAGGGCGAGTCAATAAGATGTACAGGATCCAACATAGCATTCCCGTCTCTGTAGTCTGGGCATCTGTCCCTAGACAAACACCCTCACGATGCTTACATGCACTTGGGTTTGAGGACCCTGATCTGCATGGCTGAATGTTAGTTTGGCCCAGACAAGATTCAGAAGAGTGTGAGAGACTTCGAATATCTGAAGTGCTGCCATGTGGAAGACAGTACAGAGTGGGACATCCACTTTGACGAATCTGGGCTTGGTATAAGGAAGAACGGACTTAGGTTCAGATGGAAGTAGTGGGTTTTTCATATTGGAGCTGACAGGCCGCTCGTGAGAATGGTATAAGGCAGATGAAGGGTGCTATATCTATGATGGTTTGGTGACTTGATTCACATTTGAAGAGCATAAGAATACATCTGGCCTCAAATGAAGTTTTAGAAAACACTCAACACATAAAACAGATAAGAGTTGAGTGGTTCTGACTAAAGCCGGGGTGGAGGGGTTACCCACTGAAGTACCCGCTCCCCTTGGCAACATTTCAACACTCTATAGAAACCTGTTGTTTTCAAAAATATGGTCTGGAAAATGCTGGACCAGATTTAATTTTGAGGTAGCTTCTAATATTGAAATTCTACAATTCTGTGATGTGGTATCAGTATGCAATAAATACTGCTTAGATAAATGTCAATGTCAAAAAAAAAAATAACCTACCACAAAGTCCCAATTAAGCAAAAGATAGACTTAATGATCTTGTTAAATGAAATTCCCCATTTCTGACTATTTGCATTTACAGTACTTTAAAATAACTTTAGATTTAACTATTGTTGCTCTCTCTGAGAAGGTATTATAAATTTACATAGGAGCCCTAAAGTTTTTTATTTAACTTTTTGTTATGGAAAATTTCAAGTGTATTCAAAAAACAACAACAACTTAGTGAACTTAATATAGCCATTACCTACCTTCAAGGATGATCAGTAGATGGCTGGTCCTGTTTCATCTAACTGCCATCCATTGTCCCCACTTCTAACAGTTTTGAATAAAATTCTAGATTCAGATCCTTTCATTTGTAAATATTTTGGTAAGTATATCTCAAAGACAACGATGCTTTTAAAAGGCACGACCACAGTATCAGTAGGTGTCTATTTAGGAGACAGAAACCCTGCCAGATACTTTCACAGAGAGAGTTCAACAGAAAGAATTGTTAGCTATGGATTGAAGAATTAAAAAAGCAAAAAAGGAACAATAGGTCTCACAGAGGTTGTACGTGTGGAAGACAGCCAACAATTCTAGGATTGAGGGGACGAAAAAAAGAAGATGGAATTATTAAAACTTCAAAGCCTCGAAGAGGAGCCCTGTGGGGGGAAACTCCAACCTCTGAGCAGGGGCTCTGCTTGGCTGCTGCTCATGCCTCTGAGGTGGGTGCTCTGGGGCTGGTACAGCGAGTGCCAGGGAAATTAACTGTCGCCATTGGAACAAGTGATCACTGCTGTGCTGAAGAAGACCCTACCAAGGTGATGCTGACAGGAATAGGAAACCCAAGCAAGAATAGTAAGCCAACAGGAAGGTGTGGTCAGGGTCTTCCAGCTTTCCAGTGTCCCTCTACTGCCCCCTATGGGAGGATTCTAACAGGGCACCTGCTGGCAAAGGGGAAATGGGGTCTGCAGAGTCCAGCCCTGGCATTGCAAAGAAAGGCTAGTCCCGTAATTGTACCTAAAACACATGAACAAAAATTCTGTAATATCAAATATCCAGAAAGTGTCCATACTTCTCTTACAGTTTTTTAGTATTTTTTTCGGTTTTATAATTTTTTTTATAGGAATCAAGATCCAAACGTCTGTATGTTGCTGTTGATGAGAACTCTTTTTTTCATGGGAAGGAAAAAGAACCCTGTAGAGGGATGATGGAGAGAAACTCACTTTCAGAGAAATGTCAGGAAGGCATGTCTGACATATAATAAAATCATCTTAGGAAAAAGAGCCAGGGAATTAATGAGTCTAAGAAGGATTTATGTCTGAACTCCAATCATGGTGCACATCAGAAAAGACACCTTTGGTCAAAAGAATGGAAGTATCCTTGGCCATACTTTATTAAAATACATGAAAAAGTTAAACTAAAAGCAAGACTTGTGATAAAGTGAAAGGCTGCCTACTAATAGAAGTCTGACAAAAAATGAAATGTTCGGACCATTTATAAACCCAATGTCCTACATGTCTGCGCTATACCCTTTCTTAAGAAGCTTAAGCTCTACTGTGAAGCTTTGATAAAGAAATACTTTTGACAGTTAAAGCCTTTATTAAAATTGATATTACTCCAAAACTCTTTAGAATATAATTTAAGGTGCCTGGGTGGCTCAGTTTGTTGAGCATCTGCCTTCAGCTCAGGTCATGATCACAGGGTCCTGGGATCGAGTGCCGTATGGCACTCCCTGCTCAGTGGGGAGTCTGCTCCTCTCTCTCCCTCTACTCTTTTCTCCACTTATCTTCTCTCTCTTCTTAAATAAAATCTTAAAAAATTAATTTAGAAGGGGTGACGGTTTAGGTATAAGGAGGGAGATTATTAGGTTTATCCCCCCTCCCCACCAAGTGCTGCATCAGTAGTTTTGGTGACCAAGAAAGACCTTTTTTTTCTTTTTTTAAAAAGATTTTATTTATTTATTCATGAGAGACACAGAGAGAGAGGCAGAGACACAGACAGAGGGAGAAGCAGGCTCTTCGTGGGGAGCCTGATGCAGGACTTGATCCCCAGAACCCAGGATCACACCCTCAGCCAAAGGCAGATGCTCAGCCACTGAGTCACCCAGGCGTCCCCTCCAAGAAAGATCTTATCCAGGACTACAGGTAGGTGCAAATGGCTCTACTATATGTTTCTACAAATTAGAAAACATAACACTGAGAAGCTCATAGCTGAGTTTTTATTCTGTTCTGTGTTGTGCTATTGTGTGATCTTTCTTTTTCTGACTTGCAGTTAGGATACAGTGCACAAGGTAGACTTCCAAGTTGACAACAAATGCTAAAAAATTCATACCTCTCTTATTAACCAATGCACAGTTGAAAGGCTCTCTTATTAGAAAAAGAGATAGGAAGATGCATCTACTGAGAGCTTTTGATGCAAATCTAATGTGAAGCTCTGAAGCTTCAAGAGTCATGGGAGGTTATCCCCAAAATGAGAGATTTGGGAGGAAGTAATGCTCCTCAAATCTGAGAAAAGCACATTATGTGAGACTGGTGAGCATACTTAGATATGTGTATTCCTTAAAATATAATCCTAAAGTTTTGAAAGTATAATTGATAACTACTAAATAGGCATAGTTTTAAGTCACGGGTTTATGTTTTTTTTTACACAAAGATAAATGATAAGAGTTTCCATAGTCATTTTTTTTAAAGATTCTATTTATTCACGAGAGACACAGAGACAGAGAGGCAGAGACATAGGCAGAAGGAGAAGCAGGCTCCTTGTGGGGAGTCCGATGTGAGACTCGATCCCAGGACTCTGGGGTCACACCCTGAGCCGAAGGCAGATGCTCAACCACTGAGCCATCCAGGCGTCCCTCCATAATCATGCCTAAGGAGCAGCCACAGTTCTGTTTATTTTTATTTTTTAAAAATTTATTTATTTATTTTCTTGAGAGAGAGAGAGAGAGAGAGAGAGAGAGAGAGAGAGAACATGAGCAAATGGAGATGGAGAGAAAGAATCCTCAGGTGAACTCCTGCTGAGTGTGGAGCCAGATGTGGGGCTGATTCCAGGACCCTGAGATCATCATCACCTCAGCCGAAAACCAAGAGTCAGTCACTTAACTGAGTGAGCCAGGTGGGCGCCCCAGGAACAACCAGAGTTTTTAACCTAATGCCACCATTCACCTGGTAGAAACATAGGCTAATTTTAGCCATCAAACTTGGAGGAAAATAAACCCTTGGAGTGATATCCTGGTAAGCTACACTTAAAAAGTATAAATGAGAGTTAAACAATATTAGATTAGGAACAATGATTTAAGGCTCTACTCTACAAGTTTTAGGGCACCTACACACTCTGGAACCCGGAAGAAAGCAAACTGAGCATTTCCGCCAATTCTTACCTGTACCTCCGTATTTGTCTGCCATGTTGATATCAATGTCAGATTTTAAACTCAGCATAGTCCTAAGGACATCATCACTGCCTTTTCCAGCAGCCCACATAAAGGATGTTCTTCCTTCGAGGTCTGAATCATCTTTCACTGAAGGATGTTTTAAAAATACTTTAACTGTTTCCTGTAAGAAAACTTCATTATAAAAAATTGAGACAAGAGGGTAGCATCTTCTTTGGTAATAAAGCCAGTGTTATATGTGACTTCCGCTAAGACCCAAAGTATTTTTTCCCTGCCTTCGAATCAAATGAAATTATCTTTTTATGAATAATGAAACTACAATTTCCATTGAAAGTAACAATCCTCTTTCTTTATATATTAGTTTTAGTTTCCATGCACTTCAAATACATAACCTAAACTCCCTCATTCAACATCCTTATAATTGAGAACAATCATTCTCAATCAAGTTCTAAAATTTTATAGGTCACTCTTTGATAGATGAAGTGACAGTTAAAAGACTAACGAGTATTCAGGGTCGTGAGAAACATGAAGATACAGGTTTTCTCGGACATTTTACATGCAGAGACCTGTATACTCAGCCATGCCTATAGAGAAAGTTAATACATTCTCTCGTTGTGGTTTTGTGACTACAATTTAAAAATACTTAATGCATTTATTGTATTATTATTAATAAATATATGTGGCTCCTGAGAAATGCAGTGTTAAATTCATTTAAAAAGGTATTTATTTAGCAATTCCTATATGCAAGATCCTTCCTCTATGGAATCACACAAAAATTAGGAACCATAATAATTCTAACGATTATTAATAATTCATTATTAATCATTCCTAATAATTTATTAGGAATTCCTAATAATTTTATTTATTTTATTTTTTTAGTTTCAAGTTTTTATTTAAACTCCAGTTAGTTAACATACAGTATAATATTAGTTTTAGTAGAATTTAGTGATTCATCATTTATATACAACACCCAGTGCTCATTATAACAAGTGCCTTCCTTAATGCCCATCACCCATCTAGCCCATCCCCTCGACCTCCCTTCTGGTAATCCTCAGTTTGTTCTCTACAGTCAAGAGTCTGTTTTATGGTTTGCTTCTCTCTCTCTTTCTCTCCCTATGTTCATCTCTTTTGTTCCTTAAATTCTACATAGGAGTGAATCATGGTATTTGTCTTTCTCTGACTGACTTCACTTATCTTAATACTCTCTAGCTCCAGCCACATTGTTACAAGTGGCAAGAATTCATTCTTTTTTCTATTCCATCACATATATGCCACATCTTCTTTATCCATTCAACAGTCTATGGACACTTGGGCTCTACCACAATCTGGCTATTGTTGGTAACAGTGCCTAACAATTTTAACAGGGGTTAACATTCACAGCATTTTAAGTTGCCTCTTTTCTTAAGCCTCAGATACTTACAAACTTTTAGGGAGATCATAGAGCCTTCTGCTTGAATGGAAGTAAAACAGTTTCAGAAAAAGAAAAATTCTGGATGCTGTGAACTTGCCAAAAATGTATTAAGCACTGACACTCAATACTTTAAAGCAAGAAGAAATTCAAGGGCTCACCTAATGCAACCCTTCGTTTTCCAGATGAAGAAGTTTAGGTTCAAGGTCATGTAAACCTTGGTGGCAGATATAGGAGTAGAACCCAGGACTCAACTGCTGCACACACTGCTTCCTAGTCTTATCACTTAATGTTGAGCTGCTGAGGCATTACAGTGTCATGCTCCTGGGATCTAGTGTGTATGCCTCGTACATGCTAGATTGGAATAAGCAAGTGGATTTTAAAAGCTGGTGATGTTTTGGTGTTTTTTCTTTCATTAATTCATAAATATATCTTTGTTGGGTATGTTTTCTTAATGAAAGAATGTTTGCAGAGGTTTTGTGGGTCTTGTTGATGTTACTGTTTTTTTTTTTTTTTTTAAGATTTTATTTATTCATGAGAAACACAGAGAGGAGAGAGAGAGAGACAGAGACAGAGACAGAGACACAGGCAGAGGGAGAAGCAGGCTCCATGCAGGGAGCCTGACATGGGACTTGATTCCGGGTCTCCAGGATCACGCCCTGGGCTGAAGGCGGCGCTAAACCGCTGAGCCACCCAGGCTGCCCAACTGTTGATGTTTTCTAATCAGGGAATTAGAGCCTCTATGGGTGAACATAGTCCAAGATCAAGGGGCTTGAAACTGAGCTTAGAGGGACACCTGGGTGGCTCTGTGGTTGAGCGTCTGCCTTTGGCTCAGGGGGTGAACCTAGGGTGAACCTTGATCCTGGGATCAAGTCCTGCATCGGGCTCCCTGTGAGGAGTCTGCTTCTCCCTCTGCCTGTGTCTTTGCCTCTCTCGGTGTCTCTCATGAGTAAATAAATAAAATCTTAAAAAAAAAAAAGAAACTAAGTTTAAGGAAATTTGCAGAATTATTTAAAAGTCATCTCTGTAATTGGCAGATCATCCAGAGCAAGTATTTCTTTGAATGAACATCCATCATGTTCTGTCATTCTTCCTTACTCCCAATAGCTTAGTCCTTAATTGCTGGTATCTGTGCATGTGTTAAATCTGGAATCTAACACTTGGGTTCAAGATCTTGGCCAAGTCATTTAATCTCTTAAAACCTTGGTTTCTTCCTCTGTAAAATTAGGGATGCCATGTCCCCTCACAGGCTTGTGTTGAAATATGAATTGAATTCTGATTTCCCTAGGTTGATTAGGCTGGGCCAGTGAATTTCTTAACTACCTAGAACAAAAAAGAGTTCCTCCTCAAAATATATTTTGTATTTTTCTGAGATAATAGAATGAGAGATACTAGAAGAGAATAGTTTACCAAAAGTCTAGGTGATAAAATTTTAGAAATGCCAGGAAGGAAGGAAGACAGTTATAGTTGAGAGAAATACTAGGTAGGAAAATAAGATATTTTAGCAATCTGAGTATTCAGTGATGCACTGAGGAGGTCAGGAAGATGGAATTACACTCTGCTGATGATAGCATTCTTTTAATTTAATGAAACCAAAGTTTTCACTACACATACCCATACAGAAGGCAGTAAAATCAGCTGTGAGTGCTCTGACATGTGCCTCTTTGGATGAGTCTCTAATTGTTGGTGGCCACTTATTCAGGAAACTGAAACAGCCTAGCTGTTATCATGTTGCTGGCTGGACCGAGTCAAGTAATGGATGAGAAAGTGCTTTGTAAACTATAAAAGGTGGCAAGGGAAGAATTAGTAATAATATTCAATATCTTTGGAAATGGTAATTCATATTTTGGTTTTCTCAGCTGTATAATGCATAATACTATTAGCACTAGCAATAGTAAGAATGCACTGCATTTCTTGAGTACCTTCTTGGTACCAAAACTAATGAGGCACTGGTCACAAATTTTCTCTAATTTTTATACCCATCTTGAAAGAAAAGGTATAATTATCCTCATTTTACATATGAAGGAATTAAGACTCAAGAAGTAAAGAAATTTGTGCTGGTCATCTAGCCAGCAGAGAGTGGAGTCAGGATCCCAGCCAAGCCTAGACTAGTTCTAAGAACTTGCACACTTTTAACTAAATTGGGAACATGAAACAGAAAAAAAAAAAACAAAAAAAAACTTGCACACTGCTTTCAGGACAATTACAGATGACCAAACACAGTGCATATAAAACGCGAGGGTCATAAAATTAACCAGACGATGAAATATACTTCCACAGAACAAAATGTTACACTGAAGAGTTAATATAAAAATTGTCTTAAAATTTCCCATGACTAACAACTTTACAAAGACAAAGACTATCCCTCGCATCTCAGCTAGAGCCAAGAGTATGAGCAACTGTTAAGATATAATTGCCACACAAACACAAAAATGAGTACCCGTATAACTGAAATTTGAATAAGATCAGTGGATTGTAGGAATGTCAATTTCCTGTTTATGGTATTGTTTCATAGTTTTGCAAGATGTTTCCATTGGTGTAAACCCAATGTTTCCATTGGGTTATGGGTATACAGGATCTTGCTATTATATTTCTTACAACTGCATATGAATTTCTAATGATGACAAAATAAAAATTTAATTAAGGGAAAAGATAATTGTCATGTTTTACTTACGGCAAAGTTACTCTGAGCTGCATAGTGCAAAGGTGTTGCTCCTTGGCTGTCGGATGGGATGGTTCCAGACTTATTTCTTTCTAAAAGGAGATGGACAATCTGTGCATGGCCTGAAAGCAGACACAATGAGGCCGTTATCACATCAAAGGACTACTTAATTTGTAATCTGTTTAAAGGGAAGTTTTCTGAATAGCAGCCCCTAGTACAGCCTCTTCTAACTTCTCACGAAAATATTATGATAATGTAGAACAGAGGTAAACACTCACAACACTAAAATCTTAGTGCTTCAATCAGAAAGGAAATGACAGTCATTATAATTGCTAGGTTGAGAAAAAGTTATATTAGGTACAGCTCATCGCATTCCTTGGCCTCACTATAATAATGGTGGGAAGCCAGACCCTGACTGCCATCACTGTCCCTCATCCCGGGTTCCACTGTATAGCCAATCAGCACTGCACAGCTATTCTCTTCTGCTCTTCAGGAGGACCATCCATAATACATCCTCTTGTGATCTCTGAGGCCTCCTCTGAATCTCCTCTACCCTCCCTCCTCCATTTTTTTTATATCTAAGCAGTGATTACAAGTCCAAGGAACCAAGTGACAGGAATGATGAGGTGGTGGCAGAGAAGATAATCTACAGGGCACTTCTGCAAGCAAGGAGCTGTAGAAAGGATCAAAGAATGAATAAACCTGGTAATAGCATATCTGGAATATGCATTATTCCAAAATGCATAGATCAAAGAATGAATAAACCTGGTAATAGCATATTTGGAATAGCATATTTGGAA
This sequence comes from Vulpes lagopus, assembly GCF_018345385.1. NCBI lineage: Eukaryota > Metazoa > Chordata > Mammalia > Carnivora > Canidae > Vulpes > Vulpes lagopus. The sequence continues at coordinate 75,730,294 of NC_054830.1, forward strand.
TAGCATATTTTCCATATTTGGAAACCTGAATTTCATGAATTTTATTGTTTGAGCATACTGAGGACCCAGGCAATGGAGATGTCACATCAGCAGAACAAGGACACACTGAAATCCAGGCAGAAAAAGGGAATCTGAGTGGGAGTTGTGCTCATCTACCTGTTCCCGAGTATGATCCAAGATGGAGTTCTTGGGGATAGGAAAAAAGTAGGACCACAGGCAAGCCATCAAGACACATGCCATCTTATTTGAAAGATAAAGAGAACAATTCAGTAAAGGCAACACGAAAACATACTATGGGACAGGAAAAAGAAACACCATCGTGAAGATGAAGTGCATACCTTGGAAAATGATCTAGAGAAGGATCCAGAGGAAAATTTCAGGACACTGTTGGGCATCCTTGACTTGTGCAAAGAGATAGCTTCTATGAAATAAAACAGAATATCCTAAGAAGGACACAATCTGAAATGAAAGGGTGATGGAAGGAGGCGAAAAGGAAATAAGCCAAGATACAAAGAAATTTGGATGAGAGAAGGAAACCAAAATACAACCTCAAATACAATCTATGAAAAGCAGAAAGAAATCAGAACTTATGGAACAAAAAGTCAATGTACTGATATGGAGACAAATTTGCCAAGTCCTCCCAGAATGCAGAGGAAAGGAAAAAAGGATGAAAGTGCACCCTGAAATGAGAGCTAAATAACAAATCTGACAATAACGCTGAATGCAAATGCAAAAAGTATTTTTAAAAAAGCACAATGTGGGGATCCCTGGGTGGCGCAGCGGTTTGGCGCCTGCCTTTGGCCCAGGGCGCGATCCTGGAGACCCGGGATCGAATCCCACATCGGGCTCCCGGTGCATGGAGCCTGCTTCTCCCTCTGCCTGTGTCTCTGCCTCTCTCTCTCTCTCTGTGACTATCATAAATAAAAAAAAAATTTAAAAAAAAAAAAATAAAAAAAAAAATAAATAAAAAAGCACAATGTGTGATTTAAAAAGTAAATTCATCATAATAATTGGGAAAAACTGCAGATTATATTAACAAATACTAAAAAAAAATACTAAAAAAGTGGTAAGTCTCTCTGTGTCTCTCATGAATAAATTTTTAAAAAGAATTAAATACATAAATAAATAAATAAATAAATAATAAAACCAAGATGCTGAAAAAAAAAAAAAGTGGTAAGTAAATTGTGCTAAGTCCCTCATTTTTAAATGAATGGAAATCGATAGATATAGTTTTGCTCTTAACTCTGACTCAGGTTTTAAAAAGTTTTTGATAATTTAAAGTAACTACTAGTAGAACCTAAGAAACTTCTAAAACATTAGGCAATTCAAAACCAAATAACAACAAACCTAACCTATATACCAAAAGGCAGAAAACAAAGGAAATGGGGGCAAAAAAAAAAAACCCAAAAAGAAAAAAGGGGGAAATAACACCCAAACACTGGTAATACTCAAAGAGCAGAATAGCAGAAAAAAGACCAAATTATTTATCTTACAAGTGACTATTAGTGACTAAAGACTCTCAGATTGCGTCTCCTGCAAAAACAGACAGATACACATTATTTATACTCTCACCTAACAGAGTGATCCCCTCAAATTTGGTTAAGTAAAAGGCTTATCGGGAAAATACAAAGAAAAAAATAATATATCATAAAATTGGCACAAACACAAAATTAAACCCCCCACAAAATACACAGGCATTGAATGTGAAAAGGAGATTATTTTATATTTACATTTGTCAATGATTGTGCATTACTTTTAAAATAAAAATTAAAATATGTTAAGACATTATGTTGAAATTAAAACCAATATATAACAGAGAATACATTTATATTGCTAAAATTTTTTCTTAAAGATTTTATTTATTTATTCATGAGAGATGCAGAGAGAGGCAGAGACACAAGCAGAGGGAGAAGCAGACTCTTCACAGGGAGCCCAATGTGGGACTCAATCCCAGGACCCCAGGATCACGACCTGAGCCAAAGGCAGATGCTCAACCACTGAGCCACCCAGGTGCCCTATATTACTAAAATTTAAGCATACGACAGAAGGATTTAAGTATGAGATGCCACATTATCAATTAAAAATTAAAATAATTAAACAGGAAGTGGGAGCTGACAGAGAAAGGGAAGCCATGGGAAGTTTCTGGTATTCATGTATTTCCTCCTACCATTGATTCTTTGATTCAGTCAACTCACCTAGTAAAGCTGCCCAGTGAAGCGGGGTTCGAAACAAGTTATCATAAGACGTTATATTGCAGCTTTCATATGAGGTCAAGACATCAACCACTGTCACATTCCCATCGGCGACTGCAAAGTGAAGAGGTGTCCGACCCTCATAGTCTTGCCAGTTCAGTAAAGATTCCGTGGGAGCAGCATCCTATTTTTAAGGAACCAGAGACTTCAGACACATGGAATCCTCAATGAATCATACTGGACGTATGCATTAGCTGAGCAATTTTCTAAACTTGTGTATTCTCTCTTAGCACAAAGTGGTAAAATTCAGGAAAAAAAGTACATGTTCTAAATCTTTAAAAATTTGTCATGTTTAACTCTAAAATATGAAGAAGAGATATAATCAATACCAACACTGATTATCCAGATTAAATAGGTGTCAATATCTTGCCTAATGTGCTTTTGTATCTGTTATGGAGTCAGCTAAAGCTGTATGTTTTATACTTTTGTTACGTATGTGTGTATCCATAAACAATATGTAAATATGTATATTTTCAGTATTTATACTTTTGAGTTCTTTCAACACTATACTTTTGGGTATCTATGTTGAATCTAGTTCATTTGTTAAACCACAATTTAATTATCCATTCTCCTACTGAGGGATAGTTAGGTTATTTACATTTTTCCCACTATTAACAATTATGCTGCAATGAACATGCTTCCTTTACAAGGTCCCCCTGTAGCCCAATGTGTGAGATTTTTCTCTAGCTCAGATGCCTAGAAGGGAATAGCTGTGTAGAAGGATATTTACTTTTTTTTTTTAAAGATTTTATTTATTTATTTATTCATAAGGGACACAGAGAGAGAGGCAGAGAAACAGGCAGAGAGAGAAGCAGGCTCCCTGTGGGAGACCGATGCGGAACTCGATCCCGGGACCCCAGGATCACGACTTGAGCTGAAGGCAGATGCTCAACCACTGAGTCACCCAGGTGCTCTGGATATTTACATTTTTAACTAGGTATTATCAAACTTTTCTCCAAATGGTTACACTAATTAACACATCCAAAAAGTTTTTATTTCCCTACATGCTGGCACAACTTAATCCCTTGGTATTATCAAACTTACTGGATTTTTTCCCTTATAGGTATGGAAAGCATTTTGCTGATGTTTTAAATTGTATTTATTTTATGAATGAGATTGGGATTTATCATACGTTTATTGGATATTCTGTTTAAATTGATGGTTCATACTTACTCATTTTTCTTTGCGGTCTTTGTATCTACTGTTTAGGTCTCCTTTCAAGAATAGTGGACTTATTTCCCTAGCTGCTGTGAGTGCTGCTGGCAGATGACCCTCAATGGTCAGGCTTCTGTGATTGTTTCAGCTAAAGAGAATTACCTCACCCAAGGTCATATGCCTTCCCAGATCAGGTCATATCCAAAGCCAAGTCCTCCTGCCCCAATCTGAGAACTCTCCAAAGGGCCACCCAGATTTAGAGCTGCCTGTACAGTCATCCTATTTTATTAAAAAAGTGCATGGACGGTATTGTAAACACTTCAAAGAAGAGAAGTAGAATTTTACCATGGTGGTATTTTAGGTCTTTGAGTCTCCCAAGGACTAAGATGTGTTTACAAGGGAAAAAAGAAAAGCTAAGTCTGTGAGGAAATAAGATATTATGATTGACAATCCTCTAGGGACTTCAGATAATGGAATTGACACATAAAGCTTATAAAATAACCATCTATAAAACATATAAAACAAAAAGTGAAATAAAAGGTGAGCAAGGAACAAAAACTATCAAAAAGACCAGGCAAATGTGAAAAAACCAAACTAAAACAAAAAGAACTTTTAGATGTAAAAATATAATTACTAGGATTAGAGGCTTGATGAAGAGGGCAAATGAGGGGAGACACGGATAATAAAATAAAAAGGTCTAAAATATGTGTAATTGGGACCCTAAAGGCAAGAGTGTAGAGAATGAAAGAGAGGTAATATCTAAAGAGATAATAGCTATATATTTTCCAGAACTGATGTGCAATGAGAGTACACACCAAACAGGACCAAAGAAAAAAGCACCATACCTAGACACATTGTAGTGAAACTGTAGGTTACCACACAGAGAAGAATTTAAAAGTAACCTGAGAGAAAAGATAAATCATCTATAAAGTAATAACAATTAGACCAATAACAGACTCCATCCGAAGAACAATGAAAGGCCCAAGGCAAAATAATAGCCTGAAAGAGTTGAGAAATGATCACTGCATATTCAAAATAACTTTATCTTTTAAAGTCTAATTTGTATGTTATGAGCAAATAGGACTAAATATTAGAGTGCTATAGTTTGTAAGCTGGAATATGAGAAGGAATGGGTAGAAATGCCAAAGAATCCACTGATAAATATTCAAAATTAATAAGAAAGTATAGTAAGTTAGATACATATTCAATGAATAAAAATACCAACTGCATTTCTATGCATCTGCATCAACTAGTTAAATATGTATCTTAGTCATGCTAAAAAAAAAAAGTTCAGGGTCATCTGGCTGGCTCAGTTAGTAGAGCATGTGACTCTTAGGCTCATGAGTTCAATCCCTATGCTGGTTGTAAAGATTACTTATAAAAAAGTGCCAAGCAGCATTATTTTTTTTTTAAAGATTTATTTATTTATTTGAGAGAGAGAAAGAAAGAGAGAAAGAGACAGAGTGCATGAGAGTGAGGGGCAGAGGAGAGAGGGAATCTTTAAGCAGGTTCCCTGCTGAGCCCAGAACCCAACCAGAGACTCCATCTCACCACCCTGAGGTTATGATCTGAGCTGAAATCAAGAGCCTCAAGACACTTAACCCACTGAGCCACCCAGGCACTCCAAAGTAACACTATTTAAAAAATATATATTTTTTATTTATTTATTCATGAGAGACACAGAGAGAGGCAGAGACACAGGCAGAGGGAGAAGTAGGCTCCCTACAGGGAGCCCAATGCAGGACTCGATCCCAGGACTCTGGGATCACAACCTGAGCCAAAGGCAGACTCTCAACCACTGAGCCACCCAGGTGCCCCAGCAACACTGTTTTTAAATAGTGAAAAACTAGAAATAGTTCCAAAGGTCTATGAATAATTGAATAATGTGCGGCTTGTTCATAAAATGGAATATTATGTAACAGTAAAAAAATAATATATTACAGTTATACACAGCATAGATAAAATCACCAGCATAATATTGAACAAGGAAAGCATGTTGCAAAAGAATACATTCAATGTGATTCCATGTATGGAAAATTCAAAAGCATTAAAAATGAAACAATATATTGTTTAGTGATACAAATGTATGTGGTAAAACTATAATGAAAATCAGGAATGATTAACACGAAATTGAGGATGGTGGCTGCTTCTCAGAAAGATGAGAATAGAACAGTGCTGGGAGGTACCCAGAGAGCTTCAAAGGTAACGGTAATCTACTTGTTCTTAGATCAGAGATGAGGGGCACCTAGGTGGCTCAGTCAGTTAAGCGTGGGACTTTTGATTTTGGCTTAGGCCATGATCTTGGGGTTTTGAGATTGAGCCCTGTATTGGGCTCCATGATCGGTGTTGAGCCTGCTTAAGATTCATTCTCTCTCTCCTCCCCTCTGCCCCTTCCCCACCCACTGCTTGCATGCTCTCTCTCTCTCTGCACCCCCCAAAAAAGGAAAACTCAGAGATGAGTACATGCAGAACAGTGCCAGATCCGAGCAGGAGGGTGACGGGAAGGACAAAAAGGACGAAGAGGAAGACATGAGCTTAGATTAATTGTCTGCTGTTCCCAAGGGGTTGGGATTCGCGGCTGGCGACCGCGAGTATTTGTGGTTTCCCTATTCTTTATATCTTACAAGTATTTTACAAATGTTACCTCTATGCAGTATTTAATGAGCATAAGTATAAAACAACGTCAGGGATGATAAACACAAATTGAGTAAAGTACCTGATGGGGGACTGGACAAACGTGGCACGCAGGAGAGAATGTATTGGGAAATTGGCACATAAGAGGGGTGCCAGGGTAGCACAGTTGGTTGAGTGTCTGACTCTTGGTTTTGGCTCAGGTCGTTATCTTAGGGTGGTGAGATCGAACCCTGGTCGGGCTCTGCGCTCAGCATGGAGTCTGCTTGGGATACTCTCTCCCTCACCCTCTGCCCGCCACCCCTACCCTTGCTCTCTCTTTTAAATAAATAAATAAATAAATAAATAAATAAATCAATCAAAAGAAAGGAAGGAAGGAAGGAAGGAAGGAAGGAAGGAAGGAAGGAAGGAAGAAAGAAAGAAAGAAAGAAAGAAAGAAAGAAAGAAAGAAAGAGAAAGAAAGAAAGAAAAACTGGCACAAGGGAATTCTGTGAGGTCTTAAATAGCAGCACTAAAATGTTCTATTTCTTGAGGGATGGGTTCACATGATTGTTGTATTTCTTTTGCTTCATAATTTGTGTGTCATATATAGGCTTTTGTATATTGGCTATTTCAAAATAAAAAGTTGTTTTTTAGAAAGGTCTAGCAGCAGCACCGTACTCACCAGAATGCATCGCACTGTATGAACAGCGCTTGGATCCTTGTGGTTGGCTGCCCAGTGAAGTGGGATCTTGCCTTCAACGTCAGGAATCCCAATGTTGGAATCATGCTTGATAAGCAGCTTCACGTGCTCAGGGTTATTGTAGTAGGCACTCCAATGCAGAGCTGTTTGCTGCAAAATTTAGAGTCTCAAAAAAACAACAGTAACAAGAGTAATAGTAACACAACAAACTTTTCCCAAGCTTTTATTGTGTGACAGGCAGTATTGTATGAGCTTTATACGTTTTACCTCAGATAGTGATTATGACAACTCTGGGAGATAAGGACTCTTGAATTTGCATGTGACTGATGAGAAAATGGAGCACAAGGAGGATGAGTAATCTCCTTAGGGACATAAAGGTAGTAAGTGGTCCAACTAAGATTTTTTTTTTTCAAAAAAAGATTTTATTTATTTATTCATGAGAGACACAGAGAGAGGCAGACATAGGCAGAGGGAGAAGCAGGCTGTATGCAGAGTCCAATGTGGGACTCGATCCTGGGATCACGACCTGAGCCAAAGGCAGATGCTCAACCACTGATCCACCCAGGTGTCCCTCCAACTAAGATTTTTAACCCAGTCAGTCTGAGTGTAGAATCTGACTTCTTAATCATGATAGGCACTTAGGTCATGAGGGACTAATCAATGAGATTAGTAATACTGAGAAAAAGAAAAGCAGTACAGTAGTTTATGAATAACTATCAACAAAGTAAGTGATGATCTTGATATTACACCAAGCACCTTAAGAATTTCATAGAATGTTTTGAATTTCAATATCTATCAAAAAGAAGATCTATGCACAGGAAATCACAGATCTGGAATCCATTTCTTACATCAAAATACAAATTTAAATTTAACTATAATTTTACAGGATAAATTCTTATACCTGCCACTGATGTTAAGACATATGTAGAGAATACAGCAACACTTACTTTATTTCAGATAAAAGTTTATAAATGAACATCTTGATGGGACACCTGGCTGGCTCAGTTGGAAGAGCACACCACTCTTGATCTCAGGGTCTTGAGTTTGAGCCCCATGTGGGGTGTGTAGCTAACTTAAAAATAAATAGAATAAAATGTTGTCATAAATAAAATTTTTTTAAAAATGACATCTCGAACTTATTTGCATTGCTTTAAAATATCCTTTGCCATTCTCATCAATAAACCACAGTAAGAGTAGTTTCCCTATTAAAAAGGTTACTGAGGGAACACAGAAATGGTTGTGCTGTACATTATCCCTTATAAATAGCAGTGTCATCAGTTCAACCTAGAATCAGATCATTTAACAGGCAGGAACCAAACTCACTTGCTACAATGAAAACTTTAAATGTTGACATACACAGTATTCATGGAAAGTGTACCTATGGTCATTTAATAGGAAGAGTCACTCATTACTTTTCATTTAGTAATGATTATAGAAAAAACCAGTCACAAATACAATAGCAAGTAATTTCTGATAGCCACATTTTTTCTTCACTTCTTTTTCTTTCCTTTTTTCCTTTCTAGTAGAGTCCATGCCTAATGTGGGGCTTGAACTCACTTCCCTGAGATCAAGAGCCACATGCTCTACTACTGAGCCAGTCAGGCCCCTGGAGCCACATTTTCTTTTCTTAATTCTTAAAAAAATTTATTTATTTATTTATTTATTTATTTATTTTTCACATTTTCAATAAACAACACGTACCGTTTCTGTAATTCCTTTGCCATGTTATGTTTGTTCTGAATATACTTACTGAAATGTAACATTAGGTCTGTTGAATCTAATAGCACAAGTTTGGAATTATATTTTCAACATCTTTAAAAAATGTTTTTCTAGTAATTTTTTAGAAGATTTTATTTATTTATCCATGAGAGATACAGAGAGAGAGAGAGGCAGAGACACAGGCAGAGGGAGAAGCAGGCTCCATGCAGGAAGCCCGATGTGGGAATCAATCCTGGGACTCCAGGGCCAGGGCCAGAGGCAGGGGCTAAACCACTGAGCCTCCCAGGGATCCCAAGTAATTATTTTTTTTACTGTAGTAAAATACAGGTAACAATTTTTTTTTAAAGATTTTATTTATTTACTCATGAGAGATACAGAGAGAGAGAGAGAGAGAAAGAGAGAGAGGCAGAGACACAGGCGGAGAGAAGCAGGCTCCATGCAAGGAGCCCGACGTGGGACTTGATCCCAGGTCTCCAGGATCACACCCTGGGCCAAAGGCAGCGGTAAACGGCAAAGCCACCTGGGCTGCCCAACAATTGTTTTTACATGTACGGTTCAGTGGCAGGAAGCACATTCCCACTGTTGTGCAACCATCAGCACCTTCCATCCCCAGAACTTTTTCATCTCAAACTGAAACTCCGTGCCCATTCCACAGTGACTCCTAATATCCATCTCCTCCCAGCCTTTGACTTAGCATAGTATCTTCAAAGTTCATTCATGTTGTACCATGCGTCTGACTTTTATTCCTTTTTAAGGCTGAATAATATTCCATCACATGTACTGCATTTTGTTTCTCTAACCATCCAGCAATGGACATTTGGGTCGTGCTCATCTTTTTGCTATTGTGAATAATGCTGCTATGAACATGGATGTATAAATATCTGTTCACATTCCTGAATATCAATTCTTCTGGGAATATGCCCAGAAGTAGAATTTCTGATCATAGAGTAGTTCCATGTTTAGTTTTTTTGAAAAATTGTCATGCTGTTTTCCACAGTGGCTCTGTCATTTTACATTCCTACCAGCACAGCACAGGGTTCAAATTTCTCCACATTTCCACCAAAGTCTGTGATTTTCTGCTTTTGTAATAATAGCCATCCTAAAGGGTATAAGGTGTTGTCTTATGGGTTTTTTTGGGGGGGGGGGTCAGTTTTAATATATGGTATAACATTATTGGTCTGTGATGGATTGGAAATTTGAAGAAAACACAAAAAATGGATCCTTCCCATCAGATTGTTTGAGAATCATGGCTCTAAGCTTTTGTCTTGCTCTCTTCTTGGTGCCTGCCTGGACCTTGCAGATGTTTTTCTATCTGTCTGACTGGATAACCTCCTATCCTTGTTCAGTAACAGAAGAATACATAGGACTGGAAGATAGCAGGGAGTTCCTAGAAGATACTGGGGAAGATATTATAGAGCCTAAAGACATCTGTGACTTTGTAAGCGATTAATGGTCTTTGTGGTTTGATCAAAGTGCTTTTTTAGTGATATATTAGCACTACAAATGCTGTGAGTAAGGAATAATATTAGTTTATGGTTGTTGTAAAATAAAGTCAAAGTTAATTTCAGAACCCTGGGTTATGTGAGTAATAGCTAAACAAAATCTAAAAACTACACAAAGAAACTGTGAGAATGAAGGGATCATGAACCCAGAGGGTTTAATCCTAAGTGTTTTAATTACACGGGAGTATTGGAGTTAGCAAGACTCTGTGATTCGGTGCCTGGTGGAAAGGAAGAGGATTTTTGCGCACTCGTCTAATCGAACACCACAATTTTTTCCTGTAAACAATGATTAAAGCATTGATCAAAACAGTGACCGGCTTGTACAATATGCTAAAATTCAAGGTCTGGGAAGATGAGGGATCCCAGCAACAAATGGCAGAGCAGCTGTGAGAGCCAAAATGAAATGAATGGTATTTATTTTATAACTAACATGTATCGAGAGCATCCTATGCACTAGGCATTGTGTTAAACCCTATTTATATATCTTATCTCATTTTATTTTCAACAACCCTATCATTCCCTTTTCACACAGGAGAAAATTGAAGCATATAGTGGAGTTAAGAAAATTTGCCCAAAGGTGCAGAACAAGTAAGTAGTGGCTTCTAGATGGAAACCCAAGGACTCTGATGCTAAAGCCCAGGCCATTAAACTACTATGCACTGCCTACATTGCCCCAGGCATTTGGCCACCACAATCTAACCACCAATGGAAATTATCGCTACTAGCTATGAAATAATAGGGTCTGGGGGTAGGTCTGGGTTGAATTCTGGTCCTGCCACTTGGATCTTGGACAGAATTTTAGTCTCACACTTCAGTTTCCCCATCAGTGAAAAGGAGGTGATACTATCTACCATACATGGTTGGTAGAAGGAGAAAATGACAGAATTTAAGTGAAATGTTTCACTGGGAAGTATGGGGATTAGGAAATGTTCCATCAAGTGTATGAGTGATAATTCTTCCTTGAGATTTCACATCATAAAAGGAAGCATTTGTTCTTTGCTCTTATTTGCCTCCAATTCTGACAAGTCCCTTACCTTGTTTTTATCCTGTGTATCCACTTCTCCTGGTGCCATAAACTTCAGCAGAAGCGCCAAACACTTGGGGCTCTTGTGCCGGGTGGCCAAGTGCAAAGGGGTCATCTCTTCCAGATCCTTTTGCATCCAGTTTGCCCGGCGTGTAAGTAGGAGTTTCATGAAACGATAATTTCCCTAAAAAAAAAAAATAATAATAAAAATAAAAAATGATAAGAGGACATTTAGCTTGGGGCCAAACATGTTCGAAATTTTAAAACTTTTTAAGCAGTTTAATTATTCTACAAGAGTAAAAACATTCAGATAAATTCATCCAATGAAAAATACGTATAAGTCCATTATTCCATCAATTGTTTTACTTTTTCATGTTCCCTTCCAACCACTTCCTGGTGCATACGGTTTATACAGTGGCTGGTTGATGTTTCTTTTTTTAATTTTTTTTTATTTTAAAGATTTTATTTATTTATTCATGAAAGACTGAGAGAGAGGCAGAGACACAGGCAGAGGGAGAAGCAGGCTCCATGCAGGGAGCCCGACATGGGATTTGATCCTAGGACTCCAGGATCACGCCCTAGGCCGAAGGCAGGCACCAAACTGCTAAGTCACCCAGGGATTCCCCTGGTCGATGTTTCATTGTGTTTAAAGCACTATCTTTTATTTAGCTGTCCCTATGATCCTTTCCAGCATTTTTTTTTCTTTCTTTCTTTTTCTTTTCTTTTCTTTTTTTTTTTTTTAAAGATTTTACTTATTTATTCATGAGAGACACACAGAGAGAGGGCAGACACATAGGCAAAGGGAGAAGCAGAATCCCCATGGGGAGTCTGAATGCAGGACTCGATCCCAGGACCCCGGGATCATGATCTGAGCCAAAGGCAGAAGCTCAACCACTGAGCCACCCAGGTGCCCCTTCAATATTTTCTTTTATAAGAATGCTGCAATGTACTTTTATTTCCACATAGTATTTCTTTTCTTTTTTTTTTCCATACAAATAAATGATAAGGAATCAATCCACTGGGTCAAAGGAGTTTGTACAGTTTATGGGTTTTGGCATATTTTCCAAATGGCTACCTACTAGTGGCAATGGGTAGATAGTTTCAGCTTGTTTTGACCAATATGGCATCTGTGATTTACATGCAAAGTATAACAACCTTGTGAAATGAGTGGAGATTTAAAAACCTAAACCCCAGGTGAGGGGAATGAGATTCACCCAGGTTGAATGTTTTGTTCACAGTCATCTGATTAATAAAATAGGTGGTTAGTTTTCTTGGAGAGAGCTCTGTACAGTTACAACTGAGATAGATGCATCTTTGTTCAGAGTCTGGGTCCTAGACTCATCTGGTCACCTAAACGCCAGCCCAGGAATCACTGCAGGCTGTCCACTTGCAGGCAGTACTCTCCACATCAGTTAAACTCTCCAATCTGGTACTGTCAACCCATCCAGAGAAAGCAGTTTAGCTCCAGAGGCTACAGCACTGGTGGGGATCCAGGTCAACTGTATGTGTATGTAATATGGGAGCTTTGAACCAAAACAGAACCCTCAAAAACTAGTTCTTCGGAGCTCCTTCCTGAGATCTGGTCCCATATATCCAATTCTGGTTGGGGCCTTCAGCTTGCCTGGTACCATGAATATCTGACATTCAACATGATCAAACAGTATGGCATGAACCAGTTAGTTCTCTGCCTGTTTCATGCCTGCATATTCCTCCCTATTCAAAGCAGAGCGGTAATCCTTTTCATCTTCTGAGATCCTCTACGTCCTTAATGTTGTTGGAAAGGGGATTTTTTTTTTAGCATTATAATGCATTGATAGTCTAAAAAGACTATAGTCTAAAATAGTCTAAAAATCCCACAGATGGTAGCTTTGCCCCATTGGCTCACTCAAAAAAGCCAAGTGACTCAGCTCAATTGTTTCCTCTCAGGAAGACTTTCCTTGACCACACTAATGGAAATTACTTTGTTAGGCTTTATTCTAGTACCTTTCCCATTTCCTTCACAGCAATTTGCTCAGCTTACAGTTACATATGTAATTGCTTATTTCCCTTCACTGTGATCTCCGTCACAGGCTGTAAGCATCATGGAGGCAGAGACTATATTTTATCGAGCGTTGTACTCAGCATAGCTCCTGGCACAACAGACATGTTTGCTTGAGCCCTGAGTCAAGGAGTGGACATAAAATATCTTCCAGAGGTTTTTCTTTTTGTTTGAACATTCTTAATGTTGCTATATTAGATCATAACAGTTAAGAATCCTAATACTCAGATCTCTGGTAGTGGGTCACTCCTACTTTTTAATGTTTTATTTATTTGGGCATCATTCATCTGGGTTTCTCATGTCATCCAATGGCAGCTTTTGAGAGGTAAGGTGCTAAAATTTCCTCAAGAGGGCACCCTGCTCTAAATCTCTTGCCATCTTTTCTTTGAAGAAAGAAATGGTACCCAGGAATAACAAATCTATATGGTACTTCTTACCAAAAAATAAGACTTGACCTTTTTTGAGCATAACATTTCAAATATTACAGAATAATTCATCATGACCTTTTAAAGATATTCAATCAGACAATCATTTTGATTCTGAAAAGGGAAGGAAAAAAAAAGAATATGTTGGTGTGGGTGACTACTGGCTTACAGACACAGCACTTACATTGTTCTGGGGATTCAACCTATACAAAGCAAGATGCACTCAGTAATAATATTTATTTATATGTCCACTCACAAAACCCTCATTGAGTCCTGTTATGAAGCAGGCAGTATAGCAAAATGTTTACACTAAACTTTACTTAGTACAAAGCTCTTTGATATAGATTTCATCTTTGTTCCTTACAGAAGTAAAAGGAAAGGTTTTACAGATGAGGTAAAGTATCTTCCTGTGCCTTGATTTCCTCATCTGCAAAATAGGGCTAACAGGAATTGAGATTATTGTGCATGTGAAATGATAAAGATCGTAGTTGTAAAGTACTCAGAACAGTGCACAAAGCAAATGCTTGGTAAATGTTTGCTAGTTTTATTATGAACAGCCTTCCAGTGTGGGGGAGGCAACAGGACGTAGCCGATCAAGTAGAACCAAGAATGGCTCATGATGGAGGGCATACGGATAGAAAGATCTGACTCTCCATATGCACTTCAACTGGTGATTATGGAGAGAACCAAGGTTAGGGACAAATAAGAGTAAAAATAGTTGGAATGTTAGAAATAGTAGTTTTCTGATTTTTTTTTTTTTTGCATTGAGAAAGATGCCTATATTCTACCTACAGATAATGATGACATTGGACTAGTAAGGGCATGCCCAGAAGGAATTCAGCTGGAGCCCTGGGGAGATGTCAGCTTCTGTTCCAAAGGACAGAGACACAAAAGAGTTATTATCTATGAATGCTGGAACTAGAAACACCATAATCTGTTTGGACACGGTCAACTTCCTGGTCTCATGAACAAGCATTTATAAGATGCCCTGGGTATGCAAACTCAATTCTGAGAATGAGCAGAGGAGACAGAACTCCAAGAGCTAAAATCAGGAGAATATTTCTAGAGTCAGTGGAAAAGAGGAAGATACCAGTCTGAGACAGCAAGCTACTTTGATAACTCTCTGAAGGTTGTAGGACTCTGGGGACTCATATCCCAGACAATTTTACTTCCTGTAAAGCCCCCTGGATACAAAAACAAACAAACAAAATGTCTAAATGTTTCCTCAATATTGCTTGAAATTCAGACTTCTTAAGTTTTCTGGTTGATTCCTAAATGCAAGAATTAGGAGGATTTGGAAATTAATCATTTAGCACCATCTCTTAGGGGCACACAGAACCTGATCCTGAGGGATCTGCTTTTATAATTTCTAACTGAGTAGGAAACAGTAAAAGAGTGAAGGAGATAAAAAAATCAAGAGTATGTATTCTTTTAAAAAAATAGATCTTATTTATTTATTTGAGAGAGAGTGAGAGAGCCCAACGGAAGGAGGGGGTCTGAGGCGGTGGGGAGGAAGGGCAGGGAGCTCAGGGATCATGACGTGAGCTGAAGGCAGATGCTTAACCAACTGGGCACCCAGGTGCCCCAGAGGAGTAGATGGTCAAGAAAACTGGTAGTAGTGAGCACAAGTAAGAGAGCTGAAGGTATAGAAACGTCCTGATTTAGTCACTAAGAGGACATTAACTCTGATGTGATCAGGTCTGTTATGCCACTGAAATGAAAAAACATTTACTAATGTCTCTGAAACACTGAATGAGATACTTAATAGGTAGCCATAATCCTCACCTTAATATTCCTGTCATTAACAAGAGCTTCTTTAGTCTGAGATGCAAATGATTATAACATTTGGATTTCCCCTATATACATGAAAAGGACTATGAAATCTAAAAGGGTAAAAAAGGATAAAAAAGTTCTCTGATGTGGAGAACAGCATTTGAGAGGAGTCTGGGAAACAAATCCAACCAAAATGCTACTTTTAATCTTATATTTTTTGTCTGTCCAGTTCTCTAAAATGGACTTTTTTTTTTTTTTTTTAGAAAAAAGCATATAGTCAGGTAATCTTAATAACAATAATAAGGAGTTTTGAGTGAAATGCCTTGATATTTTCCTTTAGGTTTTTTATGTTTAAGAAATAAAACACAACAGAGATAGTGGATGCTCCCTTTATGGCCCTCTCCAATGCCAACACCTTCCCTCTCTTTTTAGAGACTACTACCCTGAGTTTGGTGTTTATCATTTCAATGAATGCTTTAATACTTTTGCTTCTTACACATATATGTATCCATAAGCTACAGAGCATTGCTTTACATGTTTTCAATCTTTATATAAATAGTACTGTATGAATCACTTGCCACTTTTTACTCAAAGCAGCATTTTTGAGATTTATCCAAGTGGCTCTGGTTCATACATTTTCATTGGAGAAAGTATTTTGTCATATGAAAATAACTGTAGGTCTTTATTCTCTAGAGGAATATTTAGCATGTTTCCCATTTTTTACTATTCCAGACAATATTGTAGTAAATTTTCTTGTACATGTCTCCTGGTAAAATGTGCACGAATTTCTGTAACTGCCAGGTTGAAATTGCTCTTTAAAGTAGCTACTCCAATTTATATTCCCCCCAGTAATGTACAAGAATTCTTATTGCTGCACATCCTCACCACACTTGGTTTTGTCACACTTGTTAACTTTTGCCAATAAAACAGATAACACAATTATGTTTTACTCTGGACTGAATTTTCATTTCCCTGATTGAGGTGGAATGTTTTTATATGTTTATTGGCCATTTGCTTCCTCTTCTGTGACTAGCCTTTTTTGTTTTGTTTACTCATTTCCCAATTTAGTTATTTGTCTTTTTCTTAATGATCTGTAGGAGTTATTTACATATTCTGGGTACTAATTCTTGGTTGGTTTTGCAAATATCTCCTCTCTTTGTGTGGCTTGTCTTTTGCTTTGTTTATGCTCTTCAACTGGGAATGAATTCATGATCTGAATAATGATATTGCTAGCTTTCTTAGCGTTAGAGTTCTTCATCTATTTTGGAATTTTTGTTTGCAGGCTCATTTTAAAAAGAAGACTGTTTGCTGTTGTTTTCCTTTCCTTTCCTTTTTTCCCCCTCTCTCTTCCCTTGCTCACCCTTACAGCTGCTAACACCCACTCCTGGCCCACTAAGAATCTGCTCTTATAATGTTCCCTTGCAGCCCTATCTCTACTGATATGAGGGATGCTTTCCTTGTCTGGAGGCTTGATCTTTGTCCTGCTCCTTCCATTTCTCTAGATAAAGAGCTTCCTCTAAAACTGTAGCCTCATATTAAGGTAAACAATACTCCCTAATTCTAAGTATTTCCTTGGCTTTAGTGTGAATATGACCACTCTTCACTCAGTGGGAAAAATGGGAGTATCTTCCTGAACCAGAATATCTGAAATCATAGAATACAAGATTGTTTTCTGTTCCTGGTTAAGTGCCTTAATTATTAACTTCTAGACTACTGGCAACTGATCTCCAAAACATTTTGAATCTCTACCTCTACATTTCTTCTCCAAGTGGCTACCATATTTTCTTTATCTGACTCCTGGGAACTTTTGCTATTTGCTTCCTCTTTAGCTGAAACAATTACTTGAACAGACTCCAAAGCTGAAGACTTGGCTAACCCTACCTGTAGTGGCTCTTCTCCCTATTGAAACACCAAAAGAGAACGGATATTTTCCCCAAAAACAATACAGTACTTTGGGACTCACATGTTTCTCAAGATCTTTGCATTCTTGTTCTATGTCCTCAGCACTTATATTTACTCTCAGTGTAGTTGAGAAGACAACTGTTGACTATATATACAAGTGTTCACTACATTTTTTTGGTTCATTTTTGAGTTTTTATAGAACTTTGTCCTGGAAATATTATAACTATATATATATATCTATAAAATAGCACATATGAATGTAAGGTAGGCATGCTGTCATATCTCATTTTAAATGCTAATCATATAACGTACAATAAGATACATTATTTACAACTGAAATGGAGATAATAGAAATGTGATTTGTTAATAATTCTAATGATATCTCTATAATTATATATTTATAAACTCCCAAGGCATTTGCAATATTAATTTTTTTAAAGAATCACTATCCCTAGGAAGTATTTAGGTCACAAATATCAGTGATTTCATTATATTACATTTTTTCTGTAATGGTTACAGACACAAATAGTCTTGGAAATACCACAATAGTGTTGGGAGTAGAAATCTGCCATGGGTCCTGAGTATCCCTGCATGTGTTTACTGGGTATGCCAAGAATGCAAAGCCTTGACTCCTCTTTATTTAGGCCATTTCTCAGAGTTGGGTTTGCAGCAAGCAATCCTGAAGGACATTAATGTCATCCAGGACATCAGGCAAGGAGCAGGCTTGCTTAGTACACACTACAGTCTGGGGATTCCCCAAACTCAGCATTTCTCAGATGTCACACAAACCCACTGTATTCCCAGAGTCTGTCTAGGTCCTCTGCGTTGCTCCCATAGTTCTTGGGAGCAAGAGAAACTGATGCAAGCAAGCAAATGCTCATGTTATTGTACCATCAATAAGTAGTAAAGCTTTTTTGTCTCTTTTGGTAGTCTTGTGTCTTCTACTGGTACCCATAGACAATTTATCACACCTTATAATAAGTTAGCATGCACCAAAGAAAAAAGTAGGGTAAAATTAAATCCAAGCCCTGGCAATGCAGGCAATGAGGAAGGGATGCTGACAAAGACATAGTTTCCTTGACGAGTAAGCACAAGGACTCTGCAGGCCAAGTTCAGGGATACGAAGACTCTCTGAGGTGGTATCCAACTGGTAGGCAAGGTGGGGGAGGTAAGAGGTCACACTATCCTATCTGTTAATGAATCTAAATGGTGGCAAGTAGAACTAAAACAATGAACCCAAATGGTGCTTTGGTCTCTGCTCACCTTCCTGTGGGCAGGCAAAGGAAGGGATATTAGCATGACTATGGGGCAGCAACCTGAAGGCAATATGGTTGTGGCTGCTGAGCCAAGGATCCAAAGTGAAAACAAGGAGAGCAAGGAGGAATGAACAGCGGCTCAAAAGTGAAAGTAAATGCAAAGACTTGCCTAATAGCACAGAGCCAACTGCCTCAGGTATCAGATCCCTGCTATAGCCTTATTTGTCTGGCAATGAGGACAAAGCACTGGGTGCAGAGGTCGTCACTATCTAAAGTAAAGCTCCTGGCTTAATAGTGCCCTTGATGCCCTGAATGTCTTGGCCTGGTTTACTGATGATTTAGCTAAATTAAAACCTGATGGCATCCACTGGGAGGCAGTCCCACCTCAATGACAACTTGGGAAAACTGACTATGATAAAGGGGAGTCAGCCCAGAGGTCTGAAATGAAAGCCATCATCCTTACCTTAGACAATATTCCTAAGAACAGGGTATGTTTTTACTGCCTCTTGGGTTGTTGCTAATGCTCTAGTCATCTGGTCTGCCATGGGGAAGACTCTAGGTGGTGGTAGATGAAAGATACTCCTCTTTGTGGCTGCAAATTATAGAAACAATTGTGTCTTCCAATTAAACAGCCTGAATCTCTCTGTAGAAACCTATAATAAGGGCTCATTCTCTTATAAGACCAACCGGAATCAGGCTGCTGAATAAGCCTGCATTGCCCAAGTCATTGGTCATTTACCACCTGGATCCATCACAGCACTAAACATGGCAATGAATCCATTATCATAGACTAGGCCTAAAGTAAAAGGTACGTGTTTGATGTAGAAGCTACCACTGCATACCAAACTTGTGTATTCTTCTATGTAGGTCTATTTTTGTGTGTGTGATGAAAGAGGCCACGTTATAGGGCAGCTCCTGCTCATTCCTTGCAAGGACTTTTTGACAACTCCTTGCCAAGGTCACCTCATGCCCACCACTGCCGACATTTTTCAGGTTATGATATTGTTGTTTTAGTCTGATTAGCCTATACCAGCCACAGCACCGAGGCCATTGAAATGAAAACATTTCATGTTTCGGGGTTTCCAGACCATCATAGTCTGATTATGGTATATCTTTTGTCACAAAGACCACTGAACAACAGACCAATACTTAAGGTATTTGATTGGTGTTCTTTGTTTTCTACCACCCTCAAGAATCTCAAATTGTTGAGAGAGGGCATGGGTTCCTCCAAAATAAACTCAAAAAGATTTCTGAATCTACCTCAGTTACCTCCTCTTGGTCCACACACCTAAGAGAGGCAGTTTGGCTGTTGAATGTGGCCACCCCTAGAAAGAGTTCATATCCTCAGGGCAGTCTCCTGGTAAATAATCAGAGCAAAGGAGTGGGGATTATACATACCTATTTTAAAAATCTGGGAATCTTCCTGGCCCATTCATGGTTATATGCTTCTTTCTTTCCCTGAGGAGCTATCCCAGGCTGACCTGGTTGGTATAGCCCCTGAATGGCAGCCCAGCCAAAAAGGGACTTAGAGATTCAAATTTATTCTGGTTTAGCCACTTGGGTTTGTTTGGTGGACACAGTCCTAGATCATAAACATCCATAATGACCGCCTGATTGAGTACCCTGTTTACTAAGTCTTCCTACAGTGCTCACATAGGCCAAGGTGGGGAATATAATGAGTCTCTGTAAATTTGCTCCATATGCATCTACCCTTCTAGATGAAGGGTATGGGTGCAAGCAGTAGATAATTGGAGAAAAGGTGAAGAGATATAGCCATTTGGATGGGATACACTAATTTTTGGATGGGATACACTTCAGCATCTGGGAAGGAAATACCTTAGATCTTGGAAGGATAATTAACACTCTTTGTCCTTTGGATCCAGTACTGCATTCTGGATATTGTTTGCTGCCTGAATCAAAGACTAACTGAGGCTAACGATAGGATCATTTCTTGTGTTTGTCACTGCCACTCACCTGCTATGAAATAAAAAATTCGAGTGGACATGGATGGTCTTGAAATTTTCTGCTGTGCTTGACACCATCAATGGCAGTGCCTGAATGTGAACCCCCTCATACATGTAGAAACACAGGACTGGCTAAACCTCATTTTAGCTTAATGGATACAAATAAATATGTCTCTCCTGGTGTGTAAGGAGCTTTGGGCTATGCCACATATGACAACTGAAGCTATAACTGCTTGGTGTTACTGCCCATGTGGCCTAGCCAAATTAATGTAATGTAATGGTGATCCAGGCTTAATAGCAAATCCTAAACTAAAGTAACTTGTGCCTTTTTCAGGTTATATATTTGTATATAGGGGAGAAAGGACCATGAAATATTCCTCCATTGGTCCATCTAGGACTTCCTGTAATTATTGGTAATCCCACCAAAGATTAGTAGGTCAATCAAACTCCCTTGCACAAGTCATAATAGATAATAGACTAGTCTTAGAGTGCATCCTGGTTGTATAAAGTAAGACCTACTGTTTCCCCTGGTACTTATTAACAGTTGACTTAATCCCAGACACTGAGGGGCATAGTTGAATCAATACTGCAAGTTGTTCTCATCCTGCTGCTTTGAGTCCTATTAATTAAATGTCATATGAGACATATTAAACAGATTTGTTTTCAGCCTCTGTTGGTCAGATTAATCAGAGTAGCTAATGGAATAGCATGCTCATGTTAAGAACATGTAGGACTAAGTGATGGATTGTTGGGAGAGGCAATCTACCATGGACCCTAATCATCTCTGCATGTTCTTTTTTTTCTTTTTAAGATTTATTTATTTGAGAGAGAGAGAGAGAGAGAGAGAGAGAGAGAGAAAGTGCACACGAGCATTGAGTATGTGAATGGGGGGAGGGGAAGAGGGATGGTAAAATCCCAAAGCAGACTCCATGCTGACCTCAGAGTCTGATGCAGACCTCGATCTCATGACCCTGAGATCATGATCTGAGCTGAAACCAAAAATCAGATGCTTAACTGACTGAGTCACCCATAGGTGCTCCCATCTCTGCATATTCTTATGGCAAAAATGCAAAGTCCTGACCATTCTTGACTTACACAAGTTCTCAGGGATGTGCTGGCAGCAATCAACTGGAGAGATGAGGTCATTTTTTCCCTCTGTGCTTAATTATTGCTTATTATAAAAGCAGCAGATTCCTCAGTTCTGATGGAAACCTACCATGTAGGTAGGTAGGTAGAAGGCCCAGATCATCCATCATCTGGTAACTGGGAAACTCCCTCATCATTCTTGGGGGCAAGGAAAATCAATGCAAACATATAGGTGCTGATGATTTTTATAATGCTGTCTTGTTAAACTTCTTTGTTTCTGACCTTGGAGTCTATTGTCAGTATACATGAAACAGTAATAGACCAACTTCTTACCTTGTTTGTAGAGTAAAATAAAATTTCAAATCCTGAAAATAATTCTTTATTTTCGTAATATGAAATAAAGTATAAGAAGACCTGAAACACATTAGAGAGGTGGGCAAGGGAGAGAAAATGGGAAGTCTAATACAGCAGGACAAAGAGTCTAAAATTTATTGTTACAGGTAACAGGGAGCCAATGAGGAGTTTAAGAAAGAAATGACATGAGTGAATTTGTGTTTTTTAAAAAAATACCCTGGAGGCTGTGTGAAGCATCAATTTGAGGGGGACAAAACCTTGACAATGAGGAAAGGCCAGTCAGAGGGCCTTACTAGAACAATTCAGAATAGAAATGTTGAGAGCTAAGTGAAAATAAGAAGACAGATTAGTGAAATATATAAGAGGACTCCTACATGGGTAGAAGATGGAGAGCGGTGTCAACAACTGGAAAGATGGAAAGAAAATGGGGTTAGGAATGAAGATTTTGAGTTCTATTTTTTTTTTGCATGTGGAATTTGGGGCTCGAGGGATGTCAATATAGAGATGCCTAGCAAAAATAACAAAAAATGAAATGAATACATACGGATCTGAAGATGGGAGGAGATGGCTAGATTCAAGATATAGGGTTATAAACCATCTATATTAATAGCTGCTTTAACTGCTTTCCCCAAACAATAATTCCTGCCATAAACTAAAGTCATAAAATTGGAAAAATGAAACTTTACATCCTTATTAAAATAAGGATGTAAATATAAACATAATTTAAACAGCCACATAGGTAGCTCAGTATAATACAATCTAGTATTGTTCTTTTTCCTGGGCCAGGAGATACCACTACTAACTACATCAAATATAGAGTATAAGTGGATTGGAAAAGAATGGCCCTTCCTCATTATTCTTGTTTGCTTGGCTCATTTTCTCGTTTCAGTTGATTTAGGTGTCTTATTGTACTCTGGTTTCTTGGACTTTTGTTTAAGGTGACTCTATAAGAAAGCAAAAAGTTACAAAACCCACGTTTTTGAATGACATGACTTCACTGGGCTTTAGAACTGAAATTAAATCTGCGCTGTTTCCCCCAGTTTCAGATATTCTTTTTCCATAAATTTCTGATAGTCCAGTCCAATCACTAGGCTTTATAGCTAAAATCTCTAATTTCTAATTACCCAACAACTATGATGGTAACCACATCACTAACCTGCCACCTTCAGCAAATCTTTAAAACTATTTTTTTAAAAGCTATTTGAGAATTCTCTAAGCAAAGGCTAAGAATGGCACTTCAAAGACAGACTAGGAGCTCTATTTGTTGTTTTTCCAGTTTAAGATGTTCATCCATCTGGCAGAGCAGCTAGACAATACATCAGCCAAGAACATCTCCCCGGCTTGAAACAGATTCTGGCTCTCAAAAAGGATTTGACTGAAGGAAAGGCAACATCTTTAGTTGCTCTGTGGCTGAACTCTTCTAATATTTCTCCCCGGTGCCTTCTCCAAGTCTTGGCTCCTTCCACTAACTTGGTTTCCATAGGAATAGACAGAGCCATCAAGTGGCACACAGTCAAACAGCACAACAGAAAGAGAAAATGTTACTCTCAAAAACAACACACACACACACACACACACAGAGAGAGAGAGAGAGAGAGAAATGTACAGACTCTTCTCTAAGAGAAGAAATGATGTAAAGGTATCCTTGACTTTGAGGATTCTTTATGCAATGCTAGATCCGTCACATGCTTTTTCCGTCTGTCTGTTATAACCTATTTTCTTAGATTACTATGAAAATTAGTTCCTTCAATAAAGAGCATTTCATGCAAAAAATAAATATTAGAAAAAAGGTATAAAATGTTGTGATGGCGTGTTTCCACAAGTACAGTTCTGCTGTGCTTGTAAGGTACCCTTCTGTATTTAGAGTGGTGCTTTAAATTGGCACCACCTTTTGGGGTGATTATAAAATGCATTTTGTTTCCCATAATTGATATTTTGTTTACAGGAAAACAGTTTTTCTTAAATCGATAGTTCTTGACCTCTAGCATATATAGGGATCAACCAGAGAACTTGAAAACACAGATTACTAAAGCCTTCCCTCAGTGTTTTCATTTACTAGGCCTGGTGTGGGGTGCATTTCAAACAAGTTTTTGGGAGATGCTAGTCTACAATTCCATACTCTCAGAACAATTGTTTAAACGAAGAACCTAATATTGGAGTTTTCAACTCTGAAAAGCTTAAACAACAAACAAACAATAGATAAACCCAAACGAAAACAAAACGTCTGTTCTATCCCAGGTCAATGCAATGAGTTTCTGGGATTTTGGAATTAATGTTTCTTAAATACTTTGCAGGTAATTAAAAAACGATATCAAGATTAAAGAAGTACTGACCTAATTCAATCATTTATTCAATATTCAATAGTTATCTACTATATGAATACTCTGTATCCAACACTATGCAAGAAGTTTGGAAGTGTTAATTTTTTTTTCTTTGGAACCATAATTGGCACACAATGTTACATTAGTTTCAGGCATACAACATAGTGATTCAACAACTCTATACATTATGCTCTGCTCACCACAAGTGTAGCTACCATCTGTCACCATACAACACTATTACAATACCACTGACTATATTCCCTATACTGTACCTTTTACTCTCATGACTTAGTCACTCCATAATTAGAAGCTGGTATCTCCCACTCCCCTTTACCCACTTTTGTCCATTCTTCCAACTCCTTCTGCTCTGGCAACCATTAATTTATTCTCCGTATTTGTAGGTTTGATTCTGCTTTTTGTTTATTAGTTTTGTTTTTTAGATTACACATATAAGTGAAGTCATATGATGTTTGTCTTCTTCTGTCTGACTTATTTCACTTAGCATAATACCCTCTAGTTCTACCCATGTTGTTGCAAATGGCAAGATCTCACCTGTTTTTATGGCTGCATAATATTCCACCGTGTGTGTGTATGTGTGTGTGTGTGTGTGTGTGTACTTCTGTATCCATTCACTTATCAATGGACATTTGAGTAGCGCTTCAATATCTTGGCTGTTGTAAATACTTTATTTCTTGTCTGTTTGACTTTAGCCATTCTGACAGGTGTCAGGTAATATCTCATTAAGGCTTTGATTTGCATTTCCCTGATGATGAGTGATGTTCAGCATCTTTTCATGTGTCTGTTGGCCATCTGGATGTCTTCTTTGGAAAAATGTCTATTCAGGTCCTTTGCCCATTTTTTAATTGGGTTGTTTGTTTTTTGGGTTTTTTTTTTTTTTTTTTTGGTGTTGAGTTACAGAAGTTCTTTATATATTTTGGATATTAACCCTTATCAGATATATCACTTGCGAATTTCTTCTATTTAGTAAGTTGCTTTTTTGTTTTGTTGATGATTTCTCCCACCATGCAAAAGGTTTTTATCTTGACATAGTCCCAATAATTTATTTTTGCTTTTGCTTCCCGTGCCTTAGGAAACATATCTAGAAAAATGTTGCTATAGCCAATGTCAGAGAACTTACTGCCTGTGCTCTCTTCTAAGAGTTTTAGGGTTCCAGGTAGAGTTTTGGAAGTTTTAAAAAATAATTAAAAGACATATGTACACTCATATACAATGTAACACAACAAGCAGAGAAGAGTAAGTGTATAAAAAGTAGAAAAACAGACCAGGATAGAGGATGTACTTTCAGCCCTTTGTGCAGATGGGAAAGGGTTAGATCAGGAAAAATTTCATGAAGGAGATGGTAATTGAGCTGGATGTTAAGTTAGAATCACCGATACTGGGATTCCCTGGGTGGCGCAGCGGTTTAGCGCCTGCCTTTGGCCCAGGGCGTGATCCTGGAGACCCAGGATCGAATCCCACATCGGGCTCCCGGTGCATGGAGCCTGCTTCTCCCTCTGCCTGTGTCTCTGCCTCTCTCTCTCTCTCTGTGACTATCATAAATAAATAAAAAATTAAAAAAAAAAAGAAAGTGTAAAAAAAAAAAAAAGAAAAAAAAAAAGAATCACCGATACTTTAGCACTTCTCCG
Source organism: Vulpes lagopus (assembly GCF_018345385.1). Taxonomy (NCBI): domain Eukaryota; kingdom Metazoa; phylum Chordata; class Mammalia; order Carnivora; family Canidae; genus Vulpes; species Vulpes lagopus. Next base: position 75,756,024 of record NC_054830.1, read on the forward strand.
TGTCTCCATTTCATTTTTCTTCTCCGTTTCTTTGATATGGACAATAGTATTTTCTGAATTTTATGTAGTCTTATAACAAAAACAGCTTTGGGTTTTACTCCCACCCCTTCAATCTGTCCCCGTAAGCTCCTCCTATACCAAACTTTTGAAGCCAACATTAGTTAACTTGCATGTATCAGTTCTTTTTATTGGCTTATTGTATGGTGCAGTAATTGCCACACTACCCCTTGCTTCAGCCATAATGGACAATGAAGCCATATGTAGATGTTATTCACTGTTGTAATATGGCAAATGAGATAAGTGACATATAAAGATAGACAATAGTAAGAACTCTTTAGAAGGGCTCCTAACTCAGCCTTGAGGGGCCGGTAAAGTCTTCCTGGAGGAAATGGTACCTGAGCAGTGTATATACAATTAGGCTAGCTTAAGTGGAAAGGAAGCTGAATGTGCAAGGGCATTGTGTGTGCAGAATGAGGGTGAGGAAAAAGTGACTCAAATAAAAGCTTTAAGTAGTTCATAGGCCTACAATGGAGTACAAAGGGGGACATAGGAAGCAGAAACCAAAAAGGTGAGGAAGGCCTCAACAGATGATGAAAGGTACCAAACCAAGCGGTTTGGACTTTACCCTCTGGGTTTCTGAAGCAGTCCTAAAGGATTTAAGTAAGGCAGATCACCCTCACATCTGAAATCAAATCACCGAATTTCTCCTAGATTCAGTTTCCTCCCATATTGAATAATGATCTAAAGGCTCCTCCAGTTTAATGTTCTTTGACTATGTTCCTAAGAAGCAGAAGACCCTCTACACACAGCTATTCCAAACTCATTGTTTTTTTATTCAAGCTTAGTAACAACTTCATTTCTAATAAGTTCTATTTTTCCTGGCCACAGGCTAATAGTTTTTGAGTCAATTTCCTTTTTCCTTATGCAAAATTAATTTTTCTAGCCTACTGAAGTTGAAGCTTTGGGGGATCCAGAAATGCTACCCCATGGGAGGCAGCATAGTATAATTAAATGAAAGTGTATTTTGGAACCAGTCAAATCTGGGTACTTCACTGGTTGTATTAACTGTAGCATGTTACTGCTCAAAACTTCAGATTTCCCATTGGTAAAAAAGAACAAAACAAAACATAGTGACCAGGTCACAGAAAATGCTCAATAAATATTGGTTTCTTTCTTAGGTACCATATTGTGCTCCTCTCATCCTAAAAGTGGTCTTTGTAAACAAAACATATTTTATTTGACCGTGTTTGTTTCAAAAATAGATAAATAAGAAAGCACTTGCTTCTTGCATTCTCATTGTCTGATGTCCATTATCATCTGCCCAGCCTGTTCTCACTGATCCTGACCAGCCTTCTGAGTTACATTGCAAGTAGTTTTTAAAAAATCATATTTTAATATTAAATTCAAAAGTTAAATGCAACAAATCTTATTTACCTCCTGGCTCCTTTGAAGCACCCCAGGTCTTGTGGTAGGCTCTATCTTTAGTTTTCCAAGAATGTACCTTAGTTTTATTGATTCTAACATGCAGTTTAAAAAAATCAATTCATCTACTCGGCTAAGATATGTGCCTTGGGGGGAACTGTTTCAAACAACTGATTGAATCCATCTGTTGCCTTTTCTACTTTGGTCCCACACTATGAATGGGATTTCTTAAGACAGTGATAGAGACAAATGTGCAGATAAATGTAGAAATAAATCCAACTAAATTCAAAAATCTTTAATGAACCTATGCATTAAAGGTTTTAATCAAATGCAATAACCAGTAATCTGACTCAGTACCATTACCCGTTTTCAACATGGTAGCCAAGGTCCTCAGTGATGGTGTTTGAATTCAAATCTGTATCTTCTAGTCTCAAGTCCAGTCATTTCTTAAAAACCATATCACAATGCACCCTCTATCTGCAAATCAATCCCTGAACTTTGTACCACTCTTTACCTTTTTCCCACCATTCTAGACCTTTTCTCTTTAAAACTAAAAGTAACTTATTGGTAAAGAATAATGCCCTAGTTCAGTGGTAGGAGAAGGGAAGAAAGATCTAGAGATTGAAGGCTATTTTAGATGTACCACTTTATAACTGAGCTTAGATAGGTGTTCTGCTTGCCACAGCTTTGTTTTTAATTCTAACCCAATAGTTTTTCTAATTTCAAGAATATCACAGTTCCTAAATCAATATTTTAGTATTTTGTGCAAGCCTTTTGTGGATCATTTGGAAATAAACAAACATCCATCATAGAAAGCCATTCCAAAATTATGAGATACATATTTTATATGCAATGAGAAATTTGGAAAATTATTCAAAATTGGGAAAAGAAAGTAAAAAAAAAAATCACCTATAATTCCATTACCCTAAGCTTAAAGTAAACTCTACTAGCATTTTGGCACAATCTCGTCCACTTCTTTTTAGCTTATTTAATATGGGAGGTGATGTTTACAGTTTCCATCAAAATATACATCTAATTTTATATCTGGAAGAAGCCATGATTTTAAAAATAACTTCTGCCATGGTAAGAACTAATTATTACAAAGGAAAAAGGTAACTATATTGACGTCAAGTAACCTGGCAGTTGACACTTTATCCAAGTGATTCAACGTGAACATCACCAGTAATAGGACAAATCAGTGTCATGTTTTTTCTGATATGATGCACTGGAAAGAACACAACACCGCTTCTGTGGTATTCTTGCCAAAAGTGCATAAACTAAATCTAATTATGAGGAAACATCAGATACATCCAAAGTGGAAGAGAATACAGCTTGCCTCTTAGAAAGCGTCAATGTCATGACATGCGCATGTGTGGTACTCACACACATGAGAAACTGTTGCAGATGAATGAAGACAAAAAAAGATGTAATAGAACACAAGACTTGAGCCTGGGGGTTTATATGGATGACATTATTGGGACATATAAGAAGGATCAGGGATTAGATAATAGTATTTCATGTTAATTGCTTGATTTTGCTAACTGAACTGTGGTGATATAATGCCCAAAATTTTAGGAAATATACACTAAAGATTCGGGAGCAAAGAAATATCATGTCTACAACTTACTTCAGATGGCTCAGAAGCCAACATCTATACACATACACACATATGCGAGAGAGGAGGATAAAGCACATGTGTTAAACGTGCACATTTGGGGAATTTGGGATGCCTAGCTGGCTCAGTGTGTAGAGCATATGGCTCTTGATTTCAGGGTCATGAGTTCGAGGCCCATGCTGGGCATAGAGCTTACTTAGAAAGAAAGAAAGAAAGAAAGAAAGAAAGAAAGAAAGAAAGAAAGAAAGAAAGAGAAAGAAAGAAAGAAAGAAACTTCAAAAATAAAAAAAAAGAGCAGAAAAACAATGTCCACCCTTCAATGCACAAACCTGAGGTAACCATGGTTTACATTTTCATATACTCTCTTCCTGTCTCTTATCTATCAGGAGTGTTTCTCAGCCTCAGATTGCACTTAAAATGCTCCATAATCACGCCTTAGTTAATATTCACAATGCCCCTGTTGTGAAAGCCGGAATTACTGTTGCTTCATAGATGAGAAAACACAAATTCAGAAAGATTAAACTCTGGGTTTATTTTTAAAAGATTATCAGATAATATATATAGTAGAAAAAATGTCAATAAATAGCTGGTTGCCTGTGACTCACAAACTGTTATTTAGTTTCCTGTAAAATAATAAGTTTGGAGGTGGTTTCTGGGATTCTTTTGAATACTAAAATGTTACAATTCAAACCTCTTCTATTATCACCAACATTTTCTTTTGTATACAGAATCTAGTGCCTGGTGCAGTGCCTCATACATAGCAGGCATTATATAAATATTTTTAAGTGAATAACAAATGCATTACAAATTATAAAATGGATAGTTCTGTTTGGAGGCTATGAAGCTAAATAATAAAAAGTGGTTTGTCAAGCAGAACATAATTATAATTGATTGTTATTATTGGTTACTTGTAATAGAAAACAATATAAAAGTAACTACTCATTTTAAAATAGAGATTAAAGTTAAGATATGTCAGCTTTTTTTTAAAGATGGCACCTTTTGTAGGAATCTAAGAAATTTACTATGAAGTTTATTTCTGTATTACTCTTTGTTCAAGTATAATTCACCTTATTCGCATCAATAACCAATTTAACTGACTGTTTACAGACAGATGGAGAGACAAATGACAAATTAGTACTCCCCGGGTTTGTGGCATGGACATAAAAAGTGAATTTATTTTTCAAATACCTTTTATAGCCATAGCCTTGCAAGTAGAAGACATCTTATCTGGTTTACTATTGATCCAAATGACAAGGCTGAGCATCAGATTAAGGATATGTCAGAAACCTGAAGGAAGGCTACCAACAGATGCGGCAGGATGGTAGCTTCTTTCAAAATGATCTATTAAGGCGACGGTGTTTACAAAGGCAGTTGAGAAAACACAGCACAATATACTGGGTTGTATCAAGGAACCAGCAGAGCACCCATAAAAACTTCTAATACTAGTGTGAACCCCCATACACCATACAGGATACATGTTTATTTCCAAAAATAAAAACTATGCACAGATTTTTGATGACAAAATATCGTGCTTTTTCTTCACTCACATCCTTTTCCTATTGCCATAGGTTCTTTCTTGACACACAATGGCATTCCTAGGAGATGATACCTGTTTTAAGAAAATGGGAGATACTATCTAATTTAAATTGTTTGTCAACCAGAAACAGTCAAGCACAATTCAAGAATTTAATTCTAAGATATCTTTGGTGATAGTGAAATATGACTAGCTAAGTGTGGTAATGACCGAAAAATATCATGCCAAAATGGAGTCCTGAAAAATAAAAATTCCAAAAGTGTTTCTTATATATATATAGTACAATATTTTTTTGTAAAAGAAATGTCCTGGGGATAAAATACCACCATGCTAAAAAAGAAATGTAGCAAAACAAAAAAAGAAACCTGATCAGAGGTGGGAAAATCTGTCTTTTGTGATCACCTTGGGATTAGCACTTCTTTAAGGAAGATCCATTACTTTCTAGACTAGAATGAATTGAAGAATTTTGTGAGAATCATGGGAATAGAAAAAGCTTCAGAAAATTCCCCTTTCAGATGGCTTTAGACAGACTTGAACTGGTTTTTCAAAAACCAGAGTGCTCTAACCAATTTCAAGAGATCAACGCTTGACATTGTTATAGACTAAAGGGAGAGTGAGCGGTGGTCTAAAACTATTTAAAACATCAGCAAACCACTCAACTTTTTAGTTTGTATTTTGTAGCAATGATAAAATCTGTAGCAATGATAAAATTTGTTTTTATTTATCACCAGTTTAAAAAGTAGTAAATATAAGTTTAGCTGCATTATCATTATTAAATGTTGCAGATTTTATTTTTAAATAATCTCTATACCCAACATGGGGCTCGAAGTTACAACCCCATGATCAAGAGTTTCATGCTCTACTGACTGAGCCAGCCAGGAGCCCCAAGACATTGTTCTTAGAGGTGATGAGTAAAACAACTTTCAAATTTCCAAAGTGTTTTACTGGTCACCAGCTTCTTAAGATGTTATTAGCTTATGCTTTAAAAAAGTATAGATTGTGATAAAAAAATAAAAGTCTTCACCGTATGACTTCTCAGAGCCTTTGAGATGCTAACATGCATTGTCAATTTCCAAGGAGGAACATGCAATATTTCCCAAACTTATTTGGCCAGGGGACCCATTTTCACACATTTCATGAGAACATTGTTCTAAGGAAGGAGCTTTGGGAAATGCTGCACAGAATGATTTCCAAAGTCCTTTTAAGCTTTTGTAATTTTTATTGTGTGTATATGTGTGTGTGTGTGTGTGTGTATGTGTGTGTTTTGTAAGCAACAAAAAGCTGCTTAATACCTAACCTAGGGATGCCTGAGTGGCTCAGTGGTTGAGTGTCTGCTTTGGCTCAGGGTGTGATATCCTGGAGTCCTGGGATTGAGTCCTACATTGGGCTTCCTGCGTGGAGCCTGCTCCTCCCTCTGCCTATGTCTCTGCCTCTCTCTGTTTCTCATGAATAAATAAATAAAATCTAAAAAAAAAAAATACCTAACTTAATATTTCTTGGATAAAATAAACTTGGGGAAAAAATGCTTGAAAAAAATTCTCACAAGACAAGCTAGGTTAATAGCTAATCTAAAACATGGAGGGAGTGCCTGGGTGGCTCAGTCAGTTAAGTGTCTGCCTTGGCTCAGGCCATGATCCCAGAGTGTTGAGATTGAATCCTGCATCAGACTCCCAGCTTAGAGGGGAGTCTGCTTCTCCCCCTCCCTCTGCCCTTTCCCTGACTCATGGTCCCTCCCCCTCTTCCTTTCTAATATATACATAAAAAACAACAACAACAACCAACCAACAACAACAACAAAAAACCACCACCAACAAAAATAACATTGAGAACAAATGCCAGAAAATGTGGCAGAAGAACACAATTACAAAAAAATTACAAAAACCCAAATATACCTGTAGCCAGGATTCTTTTTTTTAAGATTATTTATTTATTTATTCATGAGACACACACACACACACACACACACACACACACACACACACAGAGAGAGAGAGAGAGAGAGAGAGGGAGGGAGAGAGAGAGGCAGAGACACAGGCAGAGGGAGAAGCAGGCTCCATATGGGGAGCCTAACGTGGGACAGGATCCTGGGTCTCTAGGACCACACCCTGAGCTGAAGGCAGTGCTAAACTGCTGAGCCACCTGGGCTGACATGTATTTTAATCAGCCTTTTTAATCTTTTTAAATCAAGCCTCCTTTCAACCCCCCTTATCAAGAGTACCCAGTATGTGCTTCACAATGGCTAACCAAATGGCATAGGTGCCAAACATCAAATACATATCAGACCTTATATTTTGCACCATTAGAGATACAATTTGCCTATAGCTATGGTGAAATGCCTATCTTATTACCCTCCCCATGTGCTTTGCATTCAGCCTTTTTGAGCATAACACATGACTTTTATGCTCAAACTTCCAATCACATCCTTAACTCTCCTTTGCCAGTGGATAAGAGATATTGCTCTGGTTAGAACCAGGTGACAGTAAAAGCACAGAGCTTCCAAGTGCAGTCATGCAAATCTGAGGAGGATTTCTGGTAGCCCACAATAAATCTAGTTAGTCCAAGGAGACTAGATTTATGAATGAATCTGTTCAGTAATAGAGCCAAGTTCAAGAATGACTCTGCTGACCCAAAAGTAGGATAGTCAATGGAAAGGACAAAACTTTGGAGATGCAGCAATTTCTTTAACTCTGAAGGCCACCTAAATGAGTAAGCAATGTCTATAGAAGCTATAGTGAAAAACCGAAAGATTTAAGCTATAGACAAGTTCCATGGGTGATAGAAAGGGAAGAGAGAAAGAGAGAGGAAGTGAAGAAAAGAGGAAGGAAAAAAATTAGAATTAGATAGGAAAGAAAGAAATTTGTATGATGGAAACTCTAATATACCTCTCATTCTTTTCTGTAATTTCCTCAAAGTTTCTAAAAAAAAAAAAAAAAATTGCCATGGCCGTCTGCCTTTCAAGCTTTGTTCACTCTATTCTTTCTGCCTTAAATTCTATCCCCCATTCCCATTCCTTGTCTAAGTTTGGCCATTTCATTACAGCATACCTGAAATTTCAATTCCACTGTATTAGGCAGGTTTAGTACAGGAAACAGCAGCTATTTTAGGCATTCTGGGCAGAAAGAATTTTAATATAGAGAATTATATGCTTATAATCAGAAGCACTCTAACTAGGCTTTGAGGAATGACTATCTGAACAATGCAAAGTCACCACTGTGACTACAGTATTAAGTTCAATTCAGGTCTGTAGCTGAGTCAGGAAGTTAGAATAAAAAAAGCTGCTGTAGTAATTGCCTCTCAACACCTAGGCAGAAGAAAAATAGACGCCAGAATGGTCCATAAACCTCCCTTGATGATTGTTCCCACCTGTGAAGCACTTATAGCCTGGCCTCCTTATAAGGGACATTCAGCATACTAATACTGTCTTGTAAGATTAACACCCTCTTCAAGTATTGGCCCATCCTCCTTATCTTGGGTATAATACCCTTGCAGCAAGAATCAGTGTATATCTCTAGTCTCTTCCTTTTCTGATTGCTATAGCTCACTTCCTTTGGATAGTTGTACAAAGCATTAATAAATTGCTAATTACAATCAGATAATGCCTTTGCAGACCATACCTTTCCAGTTTAGTGTAAAGGAATATAAGCCCAATACTTCCACGGTAATTATGATTTTCAGCCTTATATCTTATTGTGGGATGAAAGATTAAAAACCTATTGTAAAAAAAAAAACCTATTGTAGAAAATTAAGGCTCTAATTAGCATGTGGTTGAGATTTCTGTTTTCCTTTGCAAATGGAAAGGAGAAGGATAAAATGACTTGGTAGAACAAACGGACACATTTTTGTTACCCCTAAAATTCACTCTCTACCCTTGACCAAAGGTAAGTTGCTTTTATCTTTTACTTTTTTGGAGATGATTCTCCATAGTGTGTCTACATATTTAGTAACTTGGACACATTTTCAAGGATGTCTGGATAGTAAGTGGCCTTCAAAGCTAGAGATATTATCTCCCTTCAGGTTGGAGGATAGATTTGCTTGCTGACCAGGATAATAAAGAGACGACTCCCTTAGTGGCAAAGGTTGGGCCTGTTTGCCTCAAGTCCTGATGTAAGATCAGGGGTTTGCAAAGGTCAGGTTTTCTCAGGTGTGACACAGACCTACTGTCTCTGCAGAATCTACCTGGACCTGTCTCCACATCACCCGTACAGGACTTGGGGGCAAGGAGAACCAATACAAACCTAAAGCTCATGCTCCCTGATGTACCGTGAGTACTATACCATCTAAATAAATTGGGTCTGTGATCTTATTATCAGCTGAATTCATATGGCAAGCCAACCTAATAGCTGCAACAGCTTAGCTGCTTGACAATATTGTCTTTTGGGTGAGTACTCATCAACTATTTGACAATAAATGAGTGAATGAAATCTGGCTGTAGCATGGAAAATGGTTTGAAGAGAAAAAGACTTGAATCAGGAAGACTGATTAGCTGGTTCAGTTGTTTAGAAAATAGATATGGTAGACTGGATTAGAATAATGGAATAACAAAGATTAAAAAAAGAGCCAGAGGGGGAGGCCTCAACTATGCATATAGACCCCTCTAAAATCCTCAGCTAACCCCTGTATTGCAATGTGTGGGCAGACTCCAAGAAATCTGTAGAAACCACCAAATGGAAGGCTGAAAAACTGATAAGAGAGCTACTACGCAATATAGAGGAGACAGAAATTAGAGTTTGAGTCCCACCTCAAGGACTTATTACACCTCTCAGGCTTTTCATTGAAATCTCCAAAGAGACATTCCTTAAAAGTACAGACTATGAAAAAAAAAAAAAAGTACAGACTATGAACCAGGTCTAACATATTCAACTAAAGACTATGAAAAAACTGAAACATTAAACAACTTCACTGTGATTTACCAGTTTTAATTGCCTGATAAAACAACAACAAAAAGTCAACATTCTTGAGAGGAAGGTAACAAAATGAAGATTCCCTACAATACATGATATACAGTTCTGAATGTACAACAAGAAATGACTACACATGGAAAAGAACAACAGAATAGGACTCAGTGATAAGAGGAAAAACAATCAATACTAGGGCACCTGGATGGTTCAGTCAGTTAAGTGTCCAACTCTTGATTTTAGCTCAGGTCATGATCCCATGTGTCATGGAATCGAGCCCTACATTGGGCTCCACAGGGCGTCTGTTTGAAGAATCTCTCCCTTTGTCCCTCCCCCCACTCACACTCTTTCCCTCTGTCTCTAAAATAAATAAATAAATAAATCTTAAAAAAAAAAAAGAATCAAGTAAAATTCTAGAGCTGGAAAGCACATCTGAAATGTAAAAATCATAAAATGCTTTTAACATTAGCCTAGATAGCAAAGAAAAGGGCCAGTTAATTTCAACATAGATCATAGATACTATCTAATTTGAAGAATAAAAGCAAAGGAATTTTAAAAAAATCAGTAGAGTTTTAATGACCTATATAGGACAATGTAGAAAAATATAACATATGTGTAGTTGTCCAGGTGGAGAAGAGAGAATGAGACAAAGTATTTGAGAAATAATTAGTGAAATTTAGTTAAAATAATCTACTTTTAGATCCAAGAATCTCAGCCCAAGCATAGTTAATACAAGAAGACTACTGCTAGGCACATAATAGGCAAACCGCTAAAAACCAAAATTAAAAGGAAAATACTGAAAGAAAGCAGAATGACAACAACTATGACACACATGAGAACAATAGGAATGATGGTAGATCAGAAACAATGGAGGCCAGAAGACAATGGAATAACATATTTAACTTGTGTTTTATGAGAAATAGCATAATACTCCAATGTGATAAGTTAAGAATGCATAAAGTCAACCCTAGAGCAACCCCTTAAAAATAATACATAGATATGGGGCACCTGGGTGGCTCAGCCTGTTAAATGTTTGACTCTTGATTTTTGGCTCTGGTGGTGATTTCAGTTTTGTGAGACTGAGCCCCAGGTCAGGCTGTGCACTGGGCCTAAGATTCTCTCTCTCCCTTTTCCTCTACCCCTCCCCCCTCCCTCTCTCTAAAAAAAAAAAAAAAAAAAAAAAAAAGCCAAACCCATAGATATAGCTAAAAATCCAATAAAGGAACTAAAATGAAATATTAAAAAATATTTGATTCCAAAAAAGTACAAGAAAACAGGTTGAGAGGAAGAAAAACAGATGGCTCAAACATAAAATGAAAATAATAAAATGGAAGACTGAAATTCAGCCATATCAATAATTCATTAAATGTAAATGGACTAACATTCCAACTAAAATGTAGATATTATGTGACTAGATTAAGAAAAAGCAAGAATCAACTTTGTACTGTCTACAAGCAGTGCACTTTAAATATAAGACACAAATAAGTTGAAAGGAATAGGATGGAAAAACTTATGCCTGGAACAATAATCATAAAAAAGTTGGAGTGGCTACTTTAATATCAGATAAAGTATACAATAAGATATTTATATACATAGTTTCAAACTATACATAGTTTCAAAGTATCTTCCCACAAAATATTTATGAATGACAAAGATGAAAGAGTATCTCTATGGTGGAGAAAAGCAAACCTTACTTTAACTAACACAGCAAGTGAACATCATCAGGAATGGGGAAAAAAAAATTGTGTGTTACCCGGTAGGATTCAATGAGAAGAACACAGCACCATTTCTATAATATCTCTGCTGAGATGAATAATATAAGTCTAACAATGAGAACATATCTAACATGTCCAAATTGAGGAATATTGCATAAAATATCTAGCCACGAATCTTCAAATGTATCAACACCATTAAAGTTGAGAAAAGATTAGGAATTTTTCCATATTGAAGGAAATTAAAGAAACTGGACAACTACATGCAATGTGTGATTCTGAACTTAATTTTTAAGGGTATTATTGGGATAACAGATTCTGAAATTTTGAGGGTAGTACCCTATCAAATGTTAATTACCTAATTTTGATGTTTATATAATGATAATACTGAGGAATGTCCTTGTTTTTAAAAAAAATACACAAAAAAATACTTGGAAGTGGTGAGGTATCAAGTTAGCAATTCACTCTCAAATGGTTCAGGAAAATAAAAGTTTATTGTACTATACTTGCAATTTTTCTGTAAGTGTGACAAATTTTCCAAAAAATTATTATTTTCTTCTTTATTTTTTTTCCAAAAAATTATTAAAGCTAATTTGTACATAAAGGATTTGAACACCACTGTCAATTACATTTGCTTAATATTTTATAGAACACTACACCCAACAACTGCAGAATACAATTGCACATGAAACGTTGACAGAATAGAACATATCCTGGGCTGAAAAATGTCTTAACAATTTGAAAAAAATTGAAATCTTATAACATATTCATTACAACACAGTAAAATTAGTACAATATCTATAGAAAAGCTCAAAATATTTGGAAATTAGATAGCATTTTTTCTAAAAAAGTAAAAAAAATAATCTTTGGTTTAGAGAAAAAATCATCATGGAAATGAGAAAATATTTCATATTTAAGGATAACAAAAATATAAAATATCAAAACTTGTGAGTTGTAGTTACAGCAGTAGTTGGGGAAATTTCATAGCCTTAAAATAATTATATTTATATATTTAATTAAAGTATACAAATGCATGCTTAGGTAATTATATATAACATATTATATATAAATGTATGATAATATTTTACAATTATTATTCTATAAAATCATTAACCTAAGATTCCAGTATTAAAAGTTAGAAAAAGATGAAAAATTAAACCCAAAGTAGGGAAAAGTAAGGAAAAATGAAAAGAAGTAATTGCAATAGGAACTGACAGATAATGGAGAAACAGAACCAAAGTTGGTTCTTTTGAAAGATTAACAAAATTAATGTCTATAAGGCTGATCGGGAAGGAAAAACAGAAAAACCCCACAAGTTACTAACATCAGCTATATTCATGTTCTAGTGCTGTAGTAACAAATTAAAACAAATTTAGGGACTTAAAATGATACGTATTTACATTACAGTTCTGTAGGTCAGAAGTCTAACAAGGGTCTCACAAGACTAAAATTCAAGTATAGGAGACAGGGCTGCATTTCTTCTAGAAACTGCTTTCTTTTTCTCGCTTCTAAAGCTGCCCATATTCCTTAGGACCTGGCCTCCTTCTAGCTACCAATCTCCTCACTCCAAGTTTCTGTCTTCACATCCCCTCTGCTGAGGCTCCTGCCTTCCTCTTTCCCTTGCAAGGACCCTTTTGATTGTACTGGCCCACCTGAATAACCCAGGATGACTTTCCAATATCAAAAATATTAACAGGGCACCTGGGTGGTTGAGCCTACCCTTGGTTTCAACTCAGGCCATGATCTCATGGGTTGTGGGACTGAGTTCCATGTGGGGCTCTGCGCTCAGCATGGAGTCTGCTAGAGATTCTCTCCCTCTGTCCCTCTTCCCACTTGCATAAGCTCTCTCTCTCTAAAATAAATTAATCTCTAAAAAGATGTATTAACTTAATTACATTTGCCAAGTCCTTTCTGTCACCTAAGGTAACATATTCACAGAATCTGAGGATTACAAAATAGAGCATTTGGGGAGCCGAATCCTGTCTACCATATGAGGAATGAAAGAGACGATATTATTACAAATATTTAAAGGATAATAAGGAAAAAGAACAACTGCCTTCCAATAAATATGACTATTTAGATGAAATGGACAAATCACTGAAAAAAACAATGTATCAAAATGGACATAAGAAGAAATATAAAATCTGAATATCCTAAGTCTATTAAAGAAATTCAATTTGTTATCAAAAAACGACCTGGGTGGTTCAGTTGGTTAAGCATTTGACTGGATCACAGTTTAGGTCTTGACCTCAGGGTTGAGAGTTCAAGCTCCACATTGGATTCTACGCCCAGCTTTAAAATCAAACAAGCAAATAAACAAACCACTTCTCACCAAAATTAGGAAGTTAAAAACCATGAGGTCTAAGTGGGTTTACTGGCAAATTCTATATAAAATTTAATAAGGAAATAACACCAATCTTATGCAAGTTTTCAAATAGAAGAGAATGAAACAAATCCCAACTTATTTTATAAAGCCTACATAATCTTGAAGCCAAAACCTGACGACATCAGAAGGAAAAAAAACCCAACTAAACTGTAGATCAAAATTCTTTAACACTGCTACATAATTCCTCAAAATATTAGCAAATTAAATTGAGCAATATATAAAAAGCATAATACTTAATGCTTTATTAAGGACTTAGTCCTTAATTCCTGGAATGCAAAGTTGATTTCACACTTAAAAATCAATTGATGTAATGAGCAAAACTGATTAAATAAAGAGAAAAATCATATGATCATCCCAACAGATGTAGAAAATGCATTTGACAGTGTTCAACACCCACTCTTAGTAATACATTCTCAACAAACTAGAATCAAAAGAACATTTTCTTCATCAGTGTACCAATTGTCAATTATCTGACTTCCAACTTCAAATCAACTCTTCTTTACCCTGATTTGTGATGCTGGAGATAGTAACCATTTCTCCTTTCCAGCTGCCACAAAATTTGGCTTTATCAGTAGAAGGTGCAGCAGGAATACTGTTTCCATCTGGCAATTTCCATTCAGCCTGAAGAACTTCCTTTAGTTTTCCTTATAATGGAGGTTTGTTTGAGATAAATTCTCTTAGTTTTATTTGTCCTTCTTTTAGTTTCATTATAGAAGGACAGTTTTACTACATAGACAATAGTAGGTTGATAATGTTAGCACTTTAAACCTGTCATTCTACTGTCTTCTTGTGTCTGTTGTTTTTGAGAAGTACGCAGTCATCTGAATTCATGGTTTATCATATTAGATTGTGTCTTTTTCCTTGGCTGCCTTCAAGATTTTCTCTTTATCTTTGGTTTTCAATGATTTGACTATGGCATTTCTAGGCAGAGTTTTCTGTCTCTTTTCAGTGATCACTAAGCCTCTTGAATCTTTAAATTTATGTCTTCACCAAGTTTGGGAAATTTTTGGTCATCATTTTCTCTATTGTTTTTCTGTTCCACCCTCTTTTCTCTCTGATAATCTCACTGCAAGTACGTGAGATCTTTCAGTGTTGTCTCACAAATCAGTGAGATACTCTTTTTTCCCCCACTTAAGAACACATTCTTCTCTATTTTTGGGTTGGATAATTTCTTGTAGTCTATCTTCAAGTTCATTCATTCTTTTGTCATCTCCAATCCACCAGTAACCTCTTCCAGTAAAATTTTTATTTAGACAGTATATTTTTCAGCTCTAGAATTTCCATTTAGTTCTTTTTTTTATACTTTCTATTTTTCTGTGAGACTTTTGAATGGGTTTATTCAATAAGAGCATATTTCTCTTTGCATCTTTGAGCAGAGTTAAAATAGCTGCTTAAAAATCCTTGTCTGCTAAATATAACATCTGGATCAACTTGAACATTGTTCTCCAAGGTTTCCTTCTGAGTATGCATCACAAGTTCCCTGTTTGTCCACATGTCCAATAATTTCAGATAATATTTTGGACATTGTAAATGAGAGTCTGAATTCTGTGTATGACATTGAAGAGTAGTTTTTGTTTTAGCAGATACTTAATTTGGCTGAGCTCAAATTCCAAACTTTGTTTCTCCTGCATTGGAAGGCAGCAGCTAAAATATCTGATGAGTTATTTTAGTCTTAGCTTGCCTTCCTGAAGTATGTTTAGGGAACAGATCAGCCAGAGATTTTGGCAATTTATATGTAGAATTTGGAGCTTCCCTACCATGAGACCCTCTATTTGAGAGTCATTCTCTTGACTTTCACCCATTGCCCAAAATGTTGTACTCTGATCTCTCAACTAGTAAAAATACAGGTATCTCTTTAATTTTCCTTCCCCTTGAAAACTGACTAGGCCCTATCATAAAAGCAGAAACTCATTCACTGCCGTTCTTTTCTTTTTTCCAAGAGTTGATTCTTCCCTTATTTCTGCCTGTTTCTGGTTACTCTTCAGTTTTTCCAGATCACTGTTTCTATATTTTGCCCAGAGTTTTAAAATGTTATTTGTGGGACAGTTGATCCAGTATGACCTAGTCCATCATTACCAAAAGGCACTGTTATTTTTAAAAAGCTCTCTAGATAGTTAAGAACCACTGTACTAATCCCAGTGATGGAAGAAGTATTTAGGTAGTGTTAGCCATCCTCATAAGTACCACTTGACTATGTGTCTATTTTGGAACCATGTTGCCAATAGCTGTCCTTAATCAGAGACCAACTATAATCCTTTACACCATTCAACATTCTCTCCTGTTGAGTCCTATAACCGGCTGGGTAACAAAATACATTCTCTCAGAGTTGTCCTGGTGCATGTAAGTGAGACCAGTATAAAGCTTCTGTTCTTTCTCACTATTAATCAAATGCTATACTCCATTAATAAATCCTAAAGTCAGGGTAATAAAAGGATTTGTAGAATGAGTGGTATTTTTAATATCTCTGCAGAACCAAAAATGAGGGAATAATTTGATTCAAAAATGTTGGATATTAAACTAGATTCAGAGCTAAATCTGACAATACTAGCACAAGAATTCACTATTTCATACCCCCAAACACAGAAATATTTACTTAGTGCCTATTATTTATATTTGTACTTAGCACTGAATTACAAGGGGATACAAAAATAAACTTGAGGAGACTCTTACTCTTCGAGTTCACAGAATACTAAGAGTGGATTTGTTCATAAGTAACCATAATATAAGGTAAGTGCTAAGATCCATAAGAGAGAATCTAATGGTATTCTCAGAACTGTTACCTGATTGTCTTGATCACTGCCTCTTACTTTCAGCTATAAAATGACTCATTTGATCTGCATGAATACATTTTTTTCTCCACCCAAAGTACCTATCATTTTCAGATCCAAATCAGGGCTCTTTAGAATATATGACCTTTAAGAGAATCAAAGGGTTTCTTCAAATAAATTCCTTTTGAATTAATTAATTTATTTAATGCCTGTAAGAACCTTTTTGAGTTAAGAATTCTCACACATTCAAAGAATAGGAAATAGAAACCCAGAATGTTTATGCTTAAAACTTGCCCCAAATCACTGTTAGAAAGAAGCAGAATCTGTCATGAATCTAGCTCTTCTGACTTCCAAGTCTACTCCATTGCTTTTGTCACTTACAGGTCAGGGAAAAAAGAAGTAGATTCATGGAGAAGTTTATAAAGAAGGTCAAATGGACCAACAAAGTCAAAGACTAGGCCTCAGGAAAAGTATTTGAATTTGATAATCAAAAAGTCATTGGTGAGTTAGCTGCATAGCCCTTTCAGCCTGATATAATCAATTTTCACATTTTAAATCTAACCTCTCAATAAAAATTCAAATCTACTCACTGTTATCCATGTAGGGCCCTTTGTGGTTTAGCCCCATTTTACTTGTCCAATATCAATTATTTTTCCATATTTTCTACCTCATATTCAATAATTCATACATATTAAACCATATATTCTTTCTCTCCCTGAGCAACACAAGGATACTCCAAGGTATTCTTGGAGTGGACTTTCCACCTCTTTCCCCTGTCATCTAGCACTGATGCTATCTGTTTAAGGAACTCATTCTAGGCCACAATACCTCAGTGTACTTTAGGTGCCTCTCCTGATATCCCCAGGCTTACTCCTTTTCTAAGATTTAACACAAAAATACCATACCTTAATTACCATTTACCTTGTCTATTCTCCCCACTAAACTATGAATTCCTTGAGAACAGGATTATGCCCTGTATATGGTTATATTTCCAAAACTTAGCACATAGCTTTTACACAAATATTTGTTAAATGAATGAATGGTAAAGATTTTGAGGTGTTACAAGCAACAAAAAATTTTTTTTTTTGCAACAAAATATTCTAATCTGACCTCAAGAGCAAAGACTTTGATTATGGGTCAAAGACCGTATGTTCTAATCAGAGATCCTAATGTGAATCTACCTATTTAGACACTGAACTTCTTTTGTCAGGATATCAAGTTTGTCTCTACCATTTCCTGTGAACAATTTAGCTTAAGAAAATGTGGTCAGGCACTTGAGTGGCTCAGTTGGTTAAGTCTGATTCTTAGTTTTGGCTTAGGTCAAGAACTCCTCATTGTGGGATTGAGCCCTGCACTGGGCTCCTCGCTGAATGTGGAATCTGCTTCAGATTCTTTCTCCCTCTCTCCGCCTCTCCCCCTGCTCATGCCCTCTTTCTCTAAAATAAATAAATAAATCTTAAAAAAGAAAAAAGAAAATGTAGTCATAATTATACTTTCAGTTATAGTTCCAGAAGAACTGCATGAAGTCTGAGAGATTTCTGCAATAGTTGTTTTAAAACTTTAAATTTTTCTTGCTTAGATCAAGCAAAAGAAGTACTTTAGAAAACCACAATTCTAAATGCTTAGTCCGCAGCACTGAGACTTGTGCTAATCTTCAGTGTGGACTACAAAGTAAGATCATAGAATCTTCAAGCTAGCTGACAATAGGGAGAACTTAAAGAAATATTTGTAATGGTAATGAATCTCAGAATTTGAAGGGCGTGATGAGGTCACTGGGTTCATCCATCCAGTATCTAGTTTGTACGACCATTCAGTTCTTTTGGAGTACTTTTTTGAGTCACTTCAAATTGGTTGGCAGGGGTTTGAATGACTATATAAAGGAGACCATAGGGGTATAGAGATGGGCTGAATGCATAATCCATAACCTAGGAATGACCACACACTGTGGACATTACTGTCAATTCACCTTCATCCAAGGCCTTCATTAAAATATACTTACCTATATATACATAGATGATGCTTACAAATGCTCTCTATACTGAGTATACTTTAAAAACATTTAAAACATTGTATATGCTTTTGGATAACAGCAATGTAGTCAGTTTAATTTGTAAGTAGAGAATGTATATATAAGAAAAATTTAAAATGTTGCTTATAACATTGTATTAGCAATTATCATTGTTAACTTTGTTCCATAGAATTTAGTGGGATTTATTAATTTTTATTTTATTTTCTTATTTTTTAAAGATTTATTTATTTGTTCATGAGAAACACAGAGAGGGAGGGAGAAGCAGGCTCCATGCAGGGAGCCTGATGCGGGACTTGATCCCAGGATCCTGGGATCATGACCTGAGCCAAAGGCAGATGTTCAACCACTGAGCCACCCAGGTGCCCTGAATTTAGTGGAATTTAAAACCATACACTTAAAAAAAAAATAAAACCATACCCTTGGCCATGAAGAGATGATATTAAGGGTTCTGTGCACTGGAGAATAAGTCAATTGATTTTTTCCCCAAATATCTTCTCCATTCATAGTGAAAATGATAGCCTTATAGCAGAAGTATATACAGGAGTACATATAGAATAGCATAATTATGTGTGTGGAGGGGAATGGGAGATGAGATTTTGAGACTGAATCAGAGATGACAGCACTGGTATAATTTAAATCCAATCCTGTCACTTGTTCTAATTTGCTAAGGCAAAAAGAATAAAGTGGAGGAAAACACTGGAGTGGAGGAAAGTGTTTTCTTGGAGGAAACAACTTAGCCAATGTATAGTTCTTCTTTGGGTTGGTGCATGTAGGTAAGGATAAATGAAAGATTATGTTTTATAAGGAACCGCATTTCTAAGTGGGTATGGGAGAAAAATATTGTCAAATATCCACACTTCATTATTAACTCATCTATCCTTTTAATTTAATGTCTTACTTATTTTTTTTTCTAATAATAATGTTCAAGATGCTTATCACTTGTTAATTCTGACAACAAGATGACAACTAAGGCCGTTTCTCCCCTACAGTTTCATTTTTAATCTCCATTTAAGTGTTTTACCTTCCAGCCTGACCAGAGACAAAAGGAACCGGTCTGGATCTGTACTGTGTGTGTATACGTGTGTGTTTTGCACATCCAGACTTGAAGATATCATTTAAAGTTACACAGATTTATTATCCAAAGGGATAGCTAATTAAATAAAGAAGGGGGCATATGTGAGCTGGGCTGACTTCAGGATCTGTTCCTTTGTATAAAAGGGCTTTCACATGCCTTCCTCCTCTATTCTGAAAGCACACGGTTCCTTCTTCCCTTCACCATGAATAAGGCCGACATTTGACAGCTTCACAAGGCTGACAGGGTTACCCAACAGCCCACCCTCCCTATTCTCAATCCAATTAGACCTCTAATCCTCCAGATGAAAGGCCCAACTGCTCACGTTCCTCATGACAACGACAGCTATTGATTATTTGTCACTGCAGCTAACACCTTCCCTGTCGAGGCTGCTCTGACAGAAGCAAACCTACCAAATTAGACAGCACTTTATCTGCCCTGGAGGCCAAATGGCACAACAAGTAAAGGCTAATAAATGGTATAAAAATGAACAAATCATAACATTATGACAGGCTGATCGTTGCCAGCAGCCTCTCAGCACAAGTGTGATGCTCTGTTAGACTTGCTCCTTCTCTTGCCCCTCTGCTCTAGCTCCAACTTTGACTGAATTAAAGGCCAGAACAATTAAGGCATTTGACCAGCAAAGATAAGCCAATTGAAGTATCACCAAGGGACATAACTGTCAATAACTGACTGCCATTTGTCAATACAAACATTCTGGAAATGCAAATGCTTAGGCCTCTGCTCTCCACCAGGCTGCACTGACTCGCTTTCCAAGAGACTCAGCTCAAATGGCCAGTCTGTGGCTATTTAGCCAGAAGGGGGCAAGGGGGCGGGGGAAGTGGGGGAGAAAAGGAGAAGAAAAATAGAGTCCCAAGAGAGGAAGTATTCTATGAAGAATAAGCAGGAGTCACTGGGTAGGGGTTGAGGGTTGAATGAGAAAAAGAGAGCAAAGCAGAGATATTCTTCCTTAAAAATATATTCTAATATTCAACAACTGGAATGTCATCATATGTTTTTAGTCAAGAATACACACGTAATGTGAGAAGTGCTAGACCACCTGGGAGGATTAATAAAGCTGTAACTTCAGAAGTAGACTCATTAATTTAACGAATATTTTTGAGCACCAAACGTGCACCAGGCACTGTTCTAGGCAATGAGGAGAAATAGTGGGGGAGAAGGGCCCCCAAATCCCCAGCTTCATGGAGTTCACATTCTAGTGGGGTAAGAGACAATAAGCAAGGCAAAGAAGTAGAACACATAGTATTTTAGACAGTGCTAAGCGCTAAGGAAACAAATAAAGCAGAGTAGAAGGAATAAAATGTGTGCAATGCAAGACAAGACAGGGAAGGCTTCACTGAAGCAGTGACTTTTAAGTAAGAACAGATGAACGTAAGGGAGTTTGAAGTACCTGGGTGGCTCAGTTGGTAGGCAATGCAACTCTTGATCTCAGGGTCATGAGTTCCAGCCCCACACTGGGTGCAGAGCTGACTTAAAAAAAAGTAAGTGAGGGAATTCAACACAGAGATACCTACTGGAACAGCAGTTCTAGCAAAGAGAAAAGTAAATGCAAAAAAGAGCACTTTTTTCTTCTTAGAGGAAGAAGAACTTTATTGGTAACTGGAGATTTAAACATATAGGTCTTTATAAGTCACAGGAAGTGCTTGGGCTTTTACTCTGAAATTAAACAAACAAACCAACCAACCCTTGGAGAGTCTGGAGCAGAGACTGCCATGATTTGAGCTGAGTTTAAAAGGCTTATTCTGGCTCATGTCATGAGCACAGACTGCAGGGGGCAAGAGTGGAAGCTAAAAAGGCCAGTTAGGAGGCCACTACAAAAATCCAAACAAGGCTCCTACTTAATCCAATCCAAGATGTTGGTTGTTATGACCAGGGTAGTAGCAAAGCAGGTGTTCAGAAATGGGCAACTTCTTTTTTTTTTTTTTTAATTTATTTATTTATTCATGATAGACACACAGAGAGAGGCAGAGACATAGGCAGAGGGAGAAACAGGCTACTTGCAGGGAGCCCGATGCAGTACTCGATCCCAGGACCCCAGGATCACGACCTGAGCCAAAGGCAGATGCTCAATGAATTTTAGTATGTAGCGTTTACAAGATTTGCTGATGGACATTAGCCTCACACAAGACAACAGGACTTTGCATAAAAAAATGGGCACCCAATACATGTAAGTTAAGTTGAATTCTCTACCTGGCAGTTCAATTAAAAATGTATGCTTTGATGCAAGGGAACTATGTCAAGTCAAAGTTTAAAAACCAATTTAAGTAAAGACTTTGGAGTCAGATCTATGTATTGCCTTCTCACTCTGCCACTTAATGAAAAACTACTCAAGCTTTTTTAGTCTTAGTTTCTTCATCTGTCTAATGTGATTGCTATTATTTTCAGCTGGGTGAAAAAAAGGAGTAGACATGTAAGGTAGAAGAGGTAAAGTGAAAAAAAAAAAAACAATATCTTAGTCCTGAATTAGAAGAGGAAGTGACAAAGTGACATTTTTACTAAAAAAATAGTTCTGAGGCATGCCTGGGTGGCTCAGTCAGTTAAGTGTCTGCCTTTGGCTCTGCTCATGATCTCAGGATCCTGGAATTGAGCTCCGCATTGGGCTCTCTGCTCAGTGGGGAGTCTGCTTCTCCCTCTCCCTCCTCCTCTCACCCCACTTGTACTCTCTCTCTTGCTCACTCTCTCTCAAATAAATAAATAAAATCTTTAAAATAAATGAATAAATAAATAGGTCCAAGAAGTGACTACAGTAAATACTTAGAAATAGTCACCAACTCTGTAAAAGTGAGCACCTGTAGACTCTAGACGGTGTGGTCTCCAAATTCTTTTTCCTGCTTTCAAGAACCATGGATCTTTAGAGAAATGGTGGATTCCAGGTTTGGAGTAAAAAATACAGAAATCATGAAACTAATATAACACCGTATGTTAACTATACTGGAATTTACAAACTTAATAAAAATACAGAAATGAACCTGGAATCGTTGGTCCTAGCAGATAACAAGGAAGCTATCAAAAAAGGATCATGTCAAAAGGATCCAGGCACCAATCTGAAGGACTTTTTATAACCAAAGATGGAATAATTTGAATATTATTTAGGGATAATAATATCCATGAACTGATATAGCAGCTGTGTTCAAATGATACCAAAAGTATCCAATGCCTTGTTCATGATGAAACTAACAAGGAAAAAAGGAAAAATTAATTGTTTATCAAGAGAGGTCATATTTCCTTATTTTGAAAACTGATAAAGAGAATCAAGGATTAATTCTTCCTTTTCTGTATCAGTGAGTAATGAAAGAGCAGATAAGGGGAAATTTCTCTTTAATGAATCATTCCAGCAAACAAGTGTAGAAGGGATGGCAGATTTAGAATGTTGCCATTTTGCAACTCCTAAAACACACTGGCTTTGGGCAATGAAATCCCAACAACTGAGAACCTCAAAAAAAAAAAAAAAAAAGGCAATGAAACATTCGGTGTCTTCTGATGAGGAATGGAGCAAAACAGTGAAGTAGTTTAAGCCAAAAAAATTGAACCAGAATCAGATCAAGCCTATAGATCTAATAAGTAATTTATAGGAAATCTGGAAAGCAGAGGGACAAGTGAATTATACCTAGAGAGAGAACTGACGTGATCTAGACCGAGATCGTCAGCTTGGACTGAGATCAAGTCCAAGTAGGGAAGGAGTCAAGCCGCAAATACAAAAAATTGTAAAGAAAAAAGAAGAGAGAAAGAGGAGGAATTTATAGGTTTAAAGAGACTTAAAAGACAGAAGCCAATGTCAGTTTATAACTCTTATTTGGATCCTGATTCCCAATTCAAACAAATGCCAATAACCAAACAAAAACATTTACAAGACAGTTTATAATCTGAGCATGGGTGGGCTCTTTTATGATACTGTGATATTAAATAATTCTCGTTAAATTTTTAGTATTACAATGATTATATTTAAAAAGAGTCATTTCCTTTTATTTTTATTTCTTTCTTTTAAAAGATTTTATCTTTAAGTAATCTCCACATCCAATGTGGGATGTGAACTTAACAAACCAGAAATCGAGAGTTGCAAGCTTCACTGACTGAACCAGCCAGGTGCTCCAAGAGTCCTGTTTGTTTTTGTCTTTTTTTTTTTTTTAGAAATAAATATTGGTGTAATGATTTAGTATCTGGGATTTCCTTCAACATGTGAGGGAGAGAAGTTCCCTCTAATAAAACATTTAAAAAGATAGGAAGCTCAGGGACACCCTGGTGGCTCAGTGGTTGAGCATCTGCCTTTGGCTCAGGTCATGACCCTGGGGTTTTGAGATCGAGTCCTGCATTGGGCTCCCTGTAGGGAGCCTGCTTCTCTCTGCCTTTGTCTCTGCCTCTCTCTGTGTCTCTCATGAAAAAGAAAGAAAGAAAGAAAAGAAAAGAAAGAAAGAAAGAAAGAAAGAAAGAAAGAAAGAAAGAATCATCTCTCAGCTTCCTAATTAGTCATCCTCCTCCTGCTATCATCCTTTTGACAGACTACTCAGTTAAATGAGCCTCTCAAACTATAAGCTAGATTGCCTTTTCAGTGCTTAACCCTTCAATCACCTTTTCCTCTTGTGCACAGAGCTGAATCCTTCAATATCCTGTGGGTCCTACACGATCTCTGACCTCGTCCTCTCCCTAGAGTTACAGGGGTCTTCCTGTTGACTGTTTCTTATAAATATCATGTATGCTCTCATCTCAGGGTCTTTACACTTGGCATTCTCTCTCCCTGAGAGGTTTGTTCTTTCACTGCCTTTGGGTCACTTAAATGTTAAATGTTCACTTCATGTTACTTCTGGGAGATTTATCCGGATCACTCTATTTATAACATGCAACCCCTTGGCTCCCTATTTTTTTCACCTACCTTATTTTTTCCATTGCAGGTATCCTCATCTGACATAATATTATATATATTTTATAATCTTTTTCATTTGTTGGTTTCTTTTCTACCAACAAAATGTAAGCTTGGAGGCAGGGATTTTTGTTTCATTTTGTTCATTTTATATGCCAAACAGTACAGAACAGTACCTTATGATTAGTAGGTACTCAATAAATAAGTGTTAGGCCACTCCCATTGTAAACAGAGTTGGTACATCTGACTTTTTCATAGCCTCAAGCTAAAGGCAGTGCCACAGGAGGTAGCTTATAGTCATTGCTTAGGTAGTAATTAAGTCCCCGAAGCTCTATAATTGTCCAAAGGGCACTATGGCCAACATTATAGAATGCTTATCTATCTTCTATGCCCATCTACTTCTGTGCTAACAGAACCTTGTTATTTGTTGATCTTCCTTTAAGTGGTTATTTCCTTCAGAGAAGGCTGGGTCCTCACCAAATCCAGTGGTTTTGACTGATATGAACAATCATGGTGGTTTCATTTTTGCCAAGAGTGTTAGGTGTGGGAATCAAAGAGATGGAAGGAAAGTCTGCCACAGGACTTCTGGGAAGGTTTCTCTTTTTCAAAAAGTAAACAAGAGGAACTCCTGGGTGGCTCAGTCAGTTAAGCATGCAACTTTGGCTCAGGTCATGATCTCAGGGTCCTGGGGTTGAGCCTTGCCTCAAGCTCCCCGATCAGCATGTTTTGTACTCTCAGTTGCCCTTAGCTGGGATATAGCCCGTGATTTCTGGGTGGACTTTCATTTTCTGCCCAACCCAGGGATGTTCTCAGCCATACCACTCCATGTCTGGCTTATCCCCTGTCAACTGCATGACAAGTTCTACTTCTGATGGATCATGGATAATATTCTATACTTTTCGTTCTGGGAAGTCATTTAAAAATATATAAAAGTATTTCTCATTACTTTCTATAGTTACACAATACAACATTGTGTGGACACACTTGTTTTAGTCAACCAGTCCTCTAACAGGACCTTTCCCTTCATGCTTTCTCTATTACAAACAATGCTGCAATTAAATAGCCTTATGCATACATCACTTCTTGTTTTTGCCAGTGTACGCTTCTAGAAGTGGTAATGTTGGGTCTAAGGGAAATACATATTCTGGTTACTTTTGTTGGATATTGTTGAGTTTCCCTTCACAGGGGTTGTACTATTTTTCATTCCCTCCAGCAACAGTTTTGCTATCAGAGCACTCTGTCAAACTTTTTTTTTACTTTTGTCAACTGGACACGTGAAAAACATCTCGTTGCAATTTTAACTTGAATTTCTCTTATGATGAACAATGTTGAGCATATTTCCACATATTTAAGGGCCACTCACATTCCATTTCTTATCAACTATCTATTCATATCTCTTGCTCATTTTTTATAGAATCATTGGTCTTTTTTCTCCTCCACATTATATATTAGGGATATTAACCCTCCATTAGTGACATAACTTGCAAATATTGTTTCCCAGTTTGTCTTTCTTCTTTTTCTTCGCTTATGATGTTTTCTAGGAAGGAAGTCTTTCTTATTTTGATGTAGTCATATTTATTAATCTTTTCCTAGTGCTTCTACATTTTGATTTACAGATAGAAGGTGTTCTCTGCTCTTAGATTATGCAATGTAAATCTTCCCGGTACATTTAATGCTGTGTAATGTGTATACACATTACCATTCAATGAGATAACAATTTAAAGCATGCACCTGTGTGCACATGTACATATACATACACAAACTAAGACAGATTGTATTAGTTTACAGTCTGCATAACATTGAAATGACCAGTTACACACTTGGTTAGAAGTTTATAGTCATTGCTTCAAATTCATATTTTAGCCCAAAATTCCTAAGAAATGGATAACAAAGAATCAGTCTGATGAATGACAGAGACCAAAAGAATTTGAATAAAAAATTTAAAAGGATACAAACCATGTCTTCTAAAATCTACAACTGTTTGAGATAAATGGAGTATACTCAATAAATTTCTTGGAAATGAGTAGTTTTGTTGGTGAAATGTTAACTTTGTGATGATTCAGTATTTGAAAGACTTTAGATATTTAGACACAAGTTGGATTTACATATTTCAAGATATATAATGATACATGATACAGATTAAATACTAAAAAAGTATTTGGTAAAAGAATGAATGAATTACTCCATCCGGATTGGAATGGTGAACAAGTGGACTCTGATAGAGTGAATAAGATTTTTCAAGGGGCCTAATTACCACTGATGACACAGTTTAGACAAGTATAAGGAAAGAATAGAGCAATCTTTTAAATTGGTAAAGTTAATTTTAGTAATAGTGTTTCAATGATTAAGCTTTTCTGCAAGCAGGATCTATTTTGATATAAAAGATTAGGATGAAATTTCTGGTGACTCATATGGTGGAGAGATGACAACTCTACTGAATGATGGATTCAAGAACCAAGAGGACCTCAACAGGTTGTATGATGAATCCAATTCAATTAATCAAGTATTAATTATTTGTTAAGTACTAGGCCCTGGAAATAAAAAAATATGACTATTATACTCTTACTAAGATGCTCATTGTGGGAAAATAAAATGTGCAAACAAACAAATACCTTTTGGTGAGATAGGGGATGTAACAGTAGTTCAGTATATAAGGTACAAGGTACTGGAGGAACAAGGAAAGGAATGGTAAACTCTACCTACATGAGTCTGGGAAGTTCAAAGAACTGACTAAATATGAATACAGTAAAAAGCTACATTTAGATCCCAAACCACAACAATATGAATACAGATTTAGTTTAAGCAGTAGTAAGCATAAAGCAAAATTAAAAGTTTTGTTTGAAAAATCTTCAATAGGAATCAATGGCCTTTGGTTGCCAAAATGACAATGGTGAAAATCATGGCATACGCTGTGCTTATCAGACTGGCATTGTATTCTATTCTAGGTGTCTAACTTTCAGGGGGGTTTAGGCAATGTATGTATATATGGTGAAGGGATCAGGATGGGAAGGAGACTTGATAGCATATATAAAGAAGGAATGAAGAAATAGATAATAATAAGCCTGCAGAAAAATTTTTTCACTGGGCCAGGATGATTATTTTATTAAAATATTTGTTAGCTCATGTCACTCCTTTCCCCAAAATCCTCTAATGCTTCCTCATTTCATTCAGAGTAAGGACATATTCCTGACAATGGCCAAAAGCCCTAGAAGATCTGGCTACTATTTCTGCCATGTTCTTATCACCTACTGCTTCTCCCTTGCTCACTCGCTATAGCCATGCTAGCCCTGTCCCATTGTTATTCCTCAAACATTCCAGGCATGCTCCTGTTTTAAGGCCTTTGCTCTAACTATTCCTTATGCCAGGAACAAAAGAAAGTTCTCTCAGCCACTCACAGGGCTAACTTCCTCACCTCCCTCAAGGCTTGTTTCAAATGTCACTATCTTAATGAAAACTATTTTGATTACCTTATCTAAATGGACACTCTGCTCTCCCTAGTCACCACCTCCCTGGCTTTCTAGATTCCCCCTTACTTTGGCATCTTGGCTATATTTCTGCTATCATATTAGTAAATGATTGTTTGAGCTTTGTAAAAGTGTAACAGTCAAAAGTAGGTACAAAGAGCCCTATGATTGGTTGTAGGGAAAATACTGTGCCTAGGGGCTGACAATATTCATACTGTAGGAAGAACAGACCCCCTGATTCCCTCTCATTCTTTTTTGAACAGTAAAATATAAGAAAACAACAACAAAAAAGAAGATTATATGAACAAATACAATCCTATGGCATAAGAAGGCAATTATCAAATTAATGCTCAAATTTTCATTGGAATTGATGTTATAACACAAAATTAATTTTAAAAAGTATAAATGAAAAGTAAATGGATCTGAAGTTCCTTTTTATCAGCTGTAAAAATATTCGCTGGCCCTGTGCCCAGAGTTTAAAAGAAATCAGCATGAGTCTAATGAAAAACAAGCTGTAGGTCTCAGGGAAATTCAATATATACTCTTTCTTTTGCTTTTAGTTTTTGATTGGTTTCCATGGGAATCTAAGCTTGTGGGGATCTCTAATCTATTCATAGAAAGCAGATGCTTGTATTTTCATGACTTAGTAAAACTGGGGGTCATGAAGAGATAAAGATTAGAAAATGGCCATAGTCATAGGGAATAGGAACCATGTCCAAAAGAAAATTCAGCAAACCACATAGATTTTAAAATACAATCTGCAAGGCTGCTCTGCTGTGTTTAAGAGGTGTCACAGCACTGGACTTAAATGTGAAAGCTTTGGAGGCTCCCGGGTGGCTCAGTCAGTTCAACTTTTGATTTGGGCTCAGGTCACAATCTCTGGGTCATGAGATCCAGCCCTGCATCAGGCTCTGCATTGGGCATGGAGCCTGTTTAGAATTCTCTCTTTCCCTCTCCTTCTTCCACTCCCCCCTCCCTCTCTTAAAAAAAAAAAAAAAAAAAGAAAAGAAAAACAGAAAAAGAAGAAGTGGAAGTTCTGGGTTAAATTCTTAATCTTGCCCGTGAGAAGGAAATACTTTGATACTTCTTTGGGGGTTTGACTGGGAAGCTGGATCTGGGAATGACTCTAGGTCAGAAAATCAGAAGACTGGGAAAGTAAGCCTCCAAAAAGTACTTAAGTTTCTTTTCAATGGAGCATTATCAGGAGCACTGAGCTGGGAATCAGAAAAACAAGGTAATTCCTGATTCTACAGGTATCAAAGTGACCCAGAAGTCAACCAGACTATATATCTCAGTTTACTTATATAGAAGAGATAATATTTGATTGTTCTGACTGCTATAAAGCTGCTATGAAACTAAATGAAATTTTTACTAGAATTCTGTTAGAAAAATTCAAAGTGGTGATTTCAATCAAGATTTGTTGACATGTTTTCCTTGTAACTGCAAATTTCATCCATGTAGTATACGTACATTAACTATTGTGAAAGTATTAAAGGACAGATGGGTTTTGATTTCAATTCTCAGATCAACTCTGTATTTAGTTGGAGTACTCTTGAATACATGATCCTAAATATTTGAAACCAGTTTCTGGGATGTCTGGGTGGCTCAGTTGGTTAAGCATCCAACTCTTGATCTCAGCTCAGGTCTTGATCTCAGGGTTGTGAGTTCGAGTCCCAAGCTGGCCTTCACACTGGGCATGGAGCTTACAGAAAGGAAGGAAGGAAGGAAGGAAGGAAGGAAGGAAGGAAGGAAGGAAAGAAAGAAAGAAAGAAAGAAAGAAAGAAAGAAAGAAAGAATCTGTTCCTAAACTGGAAAACCAGAGGGCAGATTTAGAGATAGTTTCTAAATACTCAGAGAAGACAAACTTGAAGCTTGTTTGGAAACCTCAGAAGTTGGAATATACTGAAGCAAAGATTCTTTAGCCTGGGACTCTCTGCCTGCCTAGAAAAGGTGGCCAAGTTAAGGTTAAGGTCAAATGGGGCAAACTGTGAAAGCTGTCTAAAAACACTCATCTCGGTCCAGAGATTTCTTGAGAGATTGTTAACACTCCAGAACATAAACTCGGACTTTCCTACATTTCTAAGTAATGTGGGCATCACAGATGTCTTTTGGTGCCTTCTTTCAGAAGCACACCAATGGCCAAATCCTCATTTGTTTACTCTTGAGATATCCATGGGCTACATAGTTTGTGGCAGAGTGGGCACTTATTAAATTATTTTAAGATGAATTAATGAGTGATTACAGCCACAGAGAAGCCTAGAAGTACCTACTAAGCACCTTCAGTGATTTTGATGCATGCTCAAGTTTACAGGGCTTTCATAGAACTCCTGAAGTTAACACTAAGGAAATGTGACCAGTGCTTCTCAGCCTAGGTCAGGAACTATTCTTGATTCCATTCTTCCTTATTCTATCTACAAATAATATTCATCAAGTTCTGGACATTTCACCATTTTTTAAAAATAATTTTTAAATCGAGGCATCATATATCTACAATAAAGTAGATAAATCTTGAGTATACAGACTGATAATTTTTTATGTAATCAGCATACAAATCAAGATATAGATCATTTCCAGCACCCTGAAAACCTTCCTTTATGCCCCTTTTTAGTCAATATCTATATCATGGGTAACCCCAAATCTGATTTGAATCACCATAGAGTTTTGTCTCTTCTAAAAATTCATATAAATAGGTGACTTCTTTCACTCAACATGATGTCTTGAAATTTATTCATGTGGTACAATGTATCAGTAGCTCATTATTTTTTATTGTGTAGTATTCCATTGTAGGAATACATCATAGTTTACTTACCCATTTGCCTGTTGACATGCATTTCGGTGGTTTGTGTTAAGAATGTCTATTATAAATAAAGCTATCATGTACATTCTCATGCATGCCTTTTGATAGAATGAGGGGCTTGTTTCTCTTAGGTATTACTGGGATTGGATTGTGAATTGAAGTGATTCTCTGTGTGTATGTGTGTGTTCAGCTTTGTTAGAGTCCAATTGTTTTCTAGAGTAGATTGATCAAATTGTATCCTCACTAAAAATGTTCCATATCCTCAGTATCAATAGGCTTTATCAGATTTTTTCATTTTAGACATTCAGATGGTGGTACAGTATCTCAATGTGGCTTTAATTTGCATTTATCTAATTAGTAATGAGGTTGAACAGCTTTTCATGTAATCTTTTGTGGAGAGAGCTACATGTTTCAACATACACCTCAAAATCAATAAATCTCAAAAACATAATGTTAAGTTAAAAAAACAAGTTGGGAAATGACACACAAAGTATAATACCATTTATATAAAGATTTTAAACATGTGAAATAATATTGTTTATAGGTATATCCATACAAAGGTAAGGTAGAAAAATATGCATGGGAATTGAAACCACCAAAATTAAGATAGACTGAGAAGGCAGAAAGAGGGGAATGGGATTTGGGAGGATAAAAAAAAAACTTCAAGTGCATCTATACTGTCTTATTTCATTAAAGTAAGTCTAGAAGAAAAATTTAAATAAATATTCAGCTTTATCTCTTCTGAGTATTAGGTACCTATTTTAAAAAAATATTCTCTATTCTTATGAATAATTCTAAAATAATTTAAACATCAGGATGCATACATCCCTTTGAATTAGTGTTTTGCATTCTTTGGGTAAATACTTGGTAGTGCAATTGGTGAACTGTAGGGTAGTTCTATTTTGAACTTTTTGAGGGACCTCTATACTATTTTCTACAGTGACTGTACCAGTTTGCATTCCTACTAATAGTGTAAGAAAGTTCTCCTTTCTCTATATCCTCACCAACACCTATTGTTTCTTGTGTTGATTTTAGCCATTCTTTTTTTTTTTTTTTTAAGATTTTATTTATTTATTCATGAGAGACACGGGGCGGGGGGGCGGGAGCACAGACACAGGGAGAGGGAGAAGCAGGCTCCATTCCATGCAGGCAGCTTGATGTGGGACTCGATCCCAGGTCTCCAGGACCACACCCTGGACCGAAGGTGGCGCTAAATCGCTGAGCCACCTGGGCTGCCCAATTTTAGCCATTCTTACCCATGTGAGGTGATAGCTCACTGTAGTTTTGATTTGCATTTTCCTGATGATGACTGATGTTGAGCATCTTTTCATACGTTTGTTGGCACCCTGATGTTTACAGCAGCATTATCTACAATAGCCAAACTATGGAAACAACCCAAATGTCTAACAACTGATGAATGGATAAAGAAGATGTGGTATGTATACACACACACACACACACACACACACACACACACACACACAAAGGAACATTGCTCAGCCCTAAAAAAGAATGAAATCTTGCCATTTGCAATGACATGGATGGAACTAGAGAGTATTATGCTAAGCAAAATAAGGCAGTGAGAGAGACAAATATTATGACGTCACTCATATGTGGAATTTAACAAAGAAAACAAATGAGTAAAGGGGGGGAAGATAGAGAGACGCAAACCAAGAAACAGACTCTTAACTATAAAGAACAAACTGATGGTCACCAGAGGGGAGGAAAGTGGGGGGGATGGGTGAAATAGGTGACGGGGATTAAGGAGTACGCTGGTCCTGATGAGCACCAGGTGTTGTATGGAAGTGCTGAATCACTAAATTGTACACCTAACACTATTATTACACTGTACGTTAACTATACTATAACAATAAAATTTTTAAAAATTAAAAAAATAAGACAAAAGACATTCAGGTTTATGCAAAGGCAAAAAGAATGATGAATAATTTATTAACAGAAGAGAATTGAAAGGAGAATTGACTAAATTTCTTCATCTAATAACAAACTGGACCTCACTATCCTGAAGGCCTTTTTATCTCTGACATCTGATTCCTAAAGAGCAGTTTGAAGTTTATACCTATATTGCAGTATGATGAATAGCAATAATATTGACAGCCTACAGTCTTAGAGAGCATATGTCTCTACCAGGCAAAATGCTTTATATCTAAGGAAGCATCATTCCTAAAAAGCAGGCAGGAAGAAGCATATTATTCCATTTTATAGATGAAGAAATTGAGACATACAAGAGTGATATTTGATGGAAGATTAAGCTCAAAGAATCTTGTAAAATACCACTAACAAAATTAGAAGGGGGTGGGATGGAATGAAAAGGAATAAACATAACAACTGATTTATACTTTAATAATTCTTTCATAATAAATTTATCTTATGTTTTTAGTGATTGATTCCTTCATGTATTTGTTAAACAAACATGAACTAAGTCTTTTTTAAATGGCAGGAGTTCTGTTAAGACTGGAACTAATAAATCAAAGAAGACATAGCGTCTGCCTTGAAATAGCATTAGTTGGGTGGAATATAGAGAAGTGAAATCTATGATTAATGGTGGTAGGGAAGGAGTTAAATATAAGTATATATATGTATGGGTATGTACATATACACACAGTAATATAGAGTTCTAGGGGGCTGGGGGATGGATTGTTTGGTGTGTTTGTGTATAAGTGTGAGTGTGTATAAAATAAGGGGATCTAATATCCTAATATTGTCAACTAATATT
This sequence comes from Vulpes lagopus, assembly GCF_018345385.1. NCBI lineage: Eukaryota > Metazoa > Chordata > Mammalia > Carnivora > Canidae > Vulpes > Vulpes lagopus. The sequence continues at coordinate 75,789,328 of NC_054830.1, forward strand.
AAGTTTTCCCAAAAACTTTCAGAGGTACTCTACTCTTCTTCTATAATTTTTTAAGTCATTAACATGAAAATAGCAGATCTTGAAAGCTAATATTAATTAAAAATTAATATTCAGTTTCTACAGATGAATGGATAACTCTATGGTGAATTAAAAAACAAACAAACACACAACGTAATCACAGTCTGAAGCTTCTTTAGTTTCTGTGTTTAACATGATATCATTTTTCAAAGTGGGTAGTCTTACTCTTCTTGAAGCCAAATTAATAACCTCCTGAAAGATTAAAAATGCATAACTATTAACATTTAGTAAGATTGCTCAGGCTTTTTTATCCTTATTAACAAATAAATGTATCTGTGGAAGTCAGAGAAATAGTAGATTCCCTGGAGGAAAACATTTCTAACAATTAGATATCGTTTGTGAGAAACCCAGAAAAGGTTTGATTGATTGGTTTCTTAGATTAAACTGAGGGTACATATGAAAAACAAATTAGGTACAGATGTTCAGTATATTGAGATTAATTTTATTCTTGTGGGTACCATTTTCTTAGCTGCTTGGACTAATACCAATTTATTTCTAAAGTAGTGAATATGTGTCAAAATAACTAAGCCAATCAGCATGGTTCAATAAGTTTTTCCCATATATGTATTTTGAAACTGGATAAATGGTTCTAATAAACAAAATGTCAAGCATTTGTATTACTAATGACTTTCTATATAAGTAACCCAAAGTATATTCATTCATTCAACCAAGACATGTCAGACACCGTGTTAGATTCTAGGGGATTCAAAAACCAATAAAACAAGGTTCTTGCCTGGAGATCCAGTCTAGTGGGAAAGAGACAAGTAAGCAATAACTACAATACAAGTTAATAGGCCTCTAATGGAGACATGAACAAAATGCTATGGCAACAAGAGTTTTTCCTACTAATAAACCTAATGAAAGATAACATAATTAGTTCACTATCACCAAAAAAAACCCAAAACATAATAAATGACTATTACATGACATGGCTGTTGATATTTTATAAAACACTTAGATATATAAGGGAGATAGGCCAGCTTTAATTATCATTTGATATCTTTATCCATGATCTTTGTAAGCAACTTAAGAGCATGAATCATATCTTTCATCTTTGTATTCCAAGGCCCTAGCACAGCACCTGTTACATAGTAACAGTATGAACATATGTTGAATGAATGCATTCATGCACATACATATGAATATTGATGATTACACAAATAGCACACTTCTGAGTTCACAGATAACTGAATTAAGTGGGATAGACAATACTTGAAAAGAATATTTGATATGTGATATATCAGAGGTTCACTAAACAAAGACAAATGTAAATTTAATATGGATCAGTATGGACAGTACTTTTTTTTACAGCAAGTGTTTGTGATTCATTTTTTAATACTTCCTCTAAGTGCATCATCATGACTACATAGTAGACATTTGGCAACTACTTAATGAATGAACTGTTCTATCTCTACAATATATCTCTTGGATCGAACTCCTTCTTTCTACTGGCCTAAAAAGTAATAGTTTTCTATGTATCTCCTCTTTCTTCCTCTTCCAAATGAACTTTAGTTGCCATATTCAACTCCCTAATGTACTTTAATGGTGCAACTGTCATTTTCAAATTTCCTTAGTAGCTCCCTCATATGTGGGATACTTTATTTAAAAAACATAATTAAAAACAAAACAAAATCAAACCACGGGAGGTACATAGTACAAAAGCCTGGCACTGCCATATAGCAAACACTAAAATGGCTAAAAATTAATGAGCTCGGTTGTCCTGGGAAAATTAGTTATTCATATGTTTTAAAATGAGAAAGGACCCCCATATAAAAATCCACTTGTTGTGTATTAAAGACTTTTGTTAGAAAGAAAATATAGGAAAATTTTAAAACAATTTCTGCTTAGCTCTTTAGTCTCCCAGCTGTTGTTTACTGCTGGGTTTCTTTGAGCCTTACCCAGCAAAAGCACAGTTTAGGAATCTGCTAATGATTTGCAAGAATTTGTACCCAGATTTTTGGGTTTCTTCTCTGCAGTTCCCTTCTCCCAGGATTTTACCCTGCCACATTCCCGCCACTGCTAATTCCGTACTCTACCTGTGGTTTTTCAGCCTACTAGAACCATCACTTCCTGCTAGGGTTGTATTCTTTTGCATTCCACTTTGGAAGATGCCTGAAGGATACAGCCAGATAAATGTGGTGTTCATTTCCCATGCTTCTCTTCTCCAAATAATTGTAATTTCTTAGATCCTGCTTGTGCTGACTGTTCTCAATGCCGTTAAACAATGTATATATATTTTGTTTAGTCTTTATAAATGTTTTTGGCCAATGGGTTATTCTAAAATAAGGGGTCACGGTCAGAATTGTGCATAGTTCTGAAAGTCTCATGAATGCCCTTCCTTTCTTCTTTCCTTCCTTCCTTTCTTCTTCTTTCACATACATGTACATGTGAATCCAAGAGTAGGAAGTTGGAGGGGAGGGACAGAGGGAGAGAGAGACTCCTAAGCGGATTCCACAGGGTCCTGATGCAAGGCTCGATCCCATGACCTGGACTGAGATCACGACCTGAGCCAAAATCAAGAGTTGGATGCTTAACCGACTGAGCCATCCAGGTATCCCTGATTGCTCATTTTTCTGATTTCTTCTTTTATATCATTTAAAAAAAGATTTATTTACTTATTTGAGAGACAGAGAGTGCAAGCACCTGCACAAGCAGGAGAAAGGCAGAGGGAGAGAATTCCAAGCAGGCTCCCTGCCTAGCACAGAGCTCAAGCCCACAATCCTGAGATCACAATCGGAGCTGAAATGAAGAGTCAGAAGATGCTCAACTAACTGAGCTACCATCTTCTTTTATATCTTTAAGCAGTCAATCAATTGTTGTTTTACATTGTTTCTAATGATGCCAATATCGAAGGTTTCTTAGGGAATAAATTGGTTTATTGTTTCTATAGACTCTCATTCCTGATAGATTACTTTCTCAAATGTTTGGTCTTTCACTGTGAGATCTTGTTTGGTCTTTGTAATATGGAGGAATCCTGGAAGTTTAGGGTGAAAATGTTTAAAGAAGATTTGTGTTTGTGTCTGCTCAGAGGCAGGGTGTGCTATAGATATGTCCCTAATTGGGACATATCTCCAATTATTCTTTGAAAATTAGTTCTAGATTCTTCATAATCTTATTCCTGTTGGATCTCTACTATCCCTGGTTTTTAAAATAATGGTGTTCTTGAATAAAGCACAAAATTAAACACAGTACCTGGTTTTGAACTGGACAGAGTAGGGTACTAAAGATTTACTACAACCCTTATTCTGGAAATTATACTAGTGCTAGTGTAGCCTAAAGATACATTACTGCTTTGGGCAAATATGCAAAAACAAACCACAACACAGATAAAGGGGGAAATGCATAATTATCAGATAGTTGAAAGACCATGAAACGTGTTATTTATGAAATCAGTTATGTAAATTGCAACACATAAATCACAGTTCTATTTATTCTTTAATGCTGTAGAAAATCACAATGTAAAAAAATAAAGGAGAAGCAAAAAGCAAAAGAAAACAATGCACTGCATCTTGTGAAGAGACTTATAAATCAACCCCTTTTCTCACCTTTTTGATCACATTATACCTCTATAAGGATGACATACTGGAGGCTCATCAACTCAAATCCTCAGTTTTTTCACATGACCCACTTGATGTGAAGTTAGGTTCTTCTAGCCTACATTTTTGAAGTTGGGTTTTAAACCTAAATGAACCACAGTGAAAAATCTAAAGTGTATCAAATTCATGATACTGGGGCTATTTCCAATCTGAAATGTTTACTTTTTTATGATAACAAGTTAAATGGAGTTACCCTTCCTGAGTGAATAATTTTAGCAGCTGACAAGCCTAGGTGAAAGGTTATAAATACCTAGGCGGTAGTTAAAACTGAAATTGAAAATGAGGGAGATTTTTAAAAAATTACTATAATGAAAAGCAAATTCAAGAGCAATAACTTTGGAAATAACCCGACAGACCTAACTGATCATAGCATGTAACCAGCGTATTCAGAAGTATATCTTAATGTCAGTCTCTTTTTCTTTATTCAACTAATGAGAAAGATATTTTTCTAACCCCTCAATTAATCAGCTATATCTGGTTCACATTTTAAATGGGAAATAACTCTAATAGTTTCTGCAGAATCTAACTAATTTTTTTTATTGCTTTTTATTCCAAAAATATATGTCTAAGATAATAAGAAGGAAAGTATCAGGCACTGGAAATATATATTTTATATAATCATTTTATAGAGGGAAAAATCATTTTCAGATAAATAAGTCCTTAAATAAATTTAGAAGCTTCCCATTTTAATTTTTTGATATATTAAATCCTAAAAATCTCAGCTTTTAACAATGCCTTTAAAAACCCCAAAATCGGACAGCCTTGGTGGCTCAGCGGTTTAGCGCCACCTTCAGCCCAGGGCCTGATCCTGGAGTCCCGGGATCGAGTCCCATATAGGGTTCCCTTCATGGAGCCTGCTTCTCCCTCTGCCTGTGTCTCTGCCTCTCTAACTCTCATTAATAAATAAATTTTTAAAAATTATTAAAAAAAAAAACCCGAAATCCTTTTTACTGGCAATATAGTTTTAGATTTTTAAAAAGTTGGAATACATTTAGAAAATAAATTTCTTTTATGCTTCTTAATGCTCACGTTCTAAGAGAGACTGCAAGTTTTTGTTGTAAAAGTAATATTTGTCAGGGGAAAATTTTTAAACAGTAAAAAGTACCAAAATTCATACATACTACCAATTTTAAAATCTGACCCCTATTAACATCTCAGTGTGTTTCTTTTTGGCCTTTGCTTTTTCCCTATGCACAAATTGATTTGTAATATAGTTCATCATATTGTATATACAACTTTGATTCCTTTTCCCTGACTTAAACTTAGATCATAAAATGAATTCGACTGCTCAAGAAACTTGGACAAATAAATGGAGCCACTGATGATTATCTATGCTTTATTCTCTGCAGTTTATACTGTTTTTAAAGAAAACATATGAAACTAAGAGTCACATACTTGTGATTTCTTTATCAGCTGTCAACTGCATAGTTCCATTAATCAACTTATAAATATCTCACAAAAGGTTTACACTTCAGTGTAATTTAACTTCTCACCTTTTGAGCTGCAAGATGGAGGGCAGTTCTCTGGCTGTGGTCAGTTTTATTAACATCTGCTCCTGCCTTCAGGAGAGCATCTGCACAATCCAGTCTGTCCGCCAATACACAATACATAAGTGGTGTCCTCCCAAATTGATCTTCTTTGTCTTTAAGGGCAGAGTTTCCTATGAGTGTAAGAAACAGATAGTGATATTTGATAATTGCTGTTGTTATTGCTAATATAACTGGAAGCTATATTTATTAACTTTATTGTCAAGCTCTGCTAAAAGCATGAAATATATGTCATTTTTACTTACCCTATGAGATAGATATTATCATCCCCATATTATAGGAAACCGAGACTTAGAGAAGTTAAGTAAACTGTTATATTACACTGAAAGTAGGTGAAGCTAAAATTCAAATTGATAATTGATTCTAAAAGCCATATTCTTAACTACTACATGTTTTGCTGAATTAATATTGTGAGATAAGGAGCTATTTATTTTCCTCCCTCCTTTGTTTTGTGTAGACTATATACTAAGCATTGTGGTATTCTTTTTTAAGATTTTATTTATGTATTCATGAGAGAGAGAGAGAGAGAGAGAGAGAGAGGCAGAGACACAGGCAGAGGGAGAAGCAGGCTCCACGCAGGGAGCCCGATGTGGGACTCGATCCCAGGATCACGCCCTGGGCCAAAGGCAGGCACTAAACTGCTGAGCCACCTAGGGATCCCCCATTGTGGTATGTTTTTATGAGAGATACAAAAATGAATTATGACTGGTTTCTCATTTTTGATAATATGTAGTAAATGCACACTACCCTGATTCTCCTGCTAATTACAACTAAAAACCCAAGGCAAAATACATGAAAGGTGGAGAAAAGAAGGCAAACTGTCTAGGGACTATGGGACTCAGGGAAATACATGATGGTGAGTTCCCTGTCTGTCTGCCTGCCTTCCTTCCCATTTCTTTCTTTGTCTCCTAAATACAGTCTGGGTGTTAAAGTAGCCCACAAAATGAAACATCAAAGGGCAGATACAAAATTCCTCAGAAAGCCTGCTCCCTCCAGTCAAAAGAGCTTATTCTTGGTTCTACTCAAAGCACATACAATGAAAGAAACTGCCCCCTTTTTTCTCCCCACTGGGCACTGCACCCTATAAACCATCATGTCCTAAATTAAGCAAAGGATAGCAATGAAGTAGTATCTTACCCCTTCCTAACTAGAGAAGCAGGGAGGATTTGGAGAAAAGGAAGTTAGAGAAAGCAATTCTTTAATTTGGTGCATGAAGTCAACAATTCTGAAAAGCCCATGTGTGAAACTAACCAGAATTAAAGTAAAAGAAGTTTTGAGAATTGAACTATGAGTAAAATATTGCCCAGGTTCTAAAACAGCTTGGGTAGCACATAAATAGGGAAGACCAAAGAGCCCTGCAAGAGCTGTGAAAACTAACTTGACATTAGAACCATTGTCCATAAAACTGAAACAAAAAGTTCATTCCAAACCTAAACAGATTGTCAGTCTATTAAACAGAAGATATAAATAGAATCCAGAGTCTCATAACATAATTCACAAAATGTCAAAGACACAATCCAAAATTATTAGACAAACCAAGAACCAGAAAAACCTTAACTTAAATAAAAAAAAGCAATCCCAGGCACCAATACAGTGATGATACAGACATAAGAATTATCTGACAAGGATTTTAAAGCAACTATAATAAAAATGCCCCAAAAAGCAATTACAAACACTCTTAGAATAAATGGAAAAATACAAAATCACAACAAAAAAAGATAGAGTATAAAGATGAACCATATGAAAATTTCAGAATAATAAACATTTAATAAATAAATAAATAACCAAATAAAGTAATTAAAGTAGGAACTTCACTGAATGCAGAGGACAGAGGAAAGAATCACTGAATTTGATGATGGACTAATAAATACTATCTATTCTGAACAGTTAATAGAAAACATAGAAACGAAAAGAATCCACAGAATCTCAGGGCTCTGTGGGACAATACCAAGGTACCTACTATTCATGTCTTCAGAAAGAGGAAAAAGAATGAAGGACTAAAAACGCATTTGAGGGAATAATGGCTGGGAATGGTGAAATACACAGACCTAAAGATTTAAAAAGCTGAGCAAAACTCAAACAGAATAAGCTCCAAAAAATCCATGATATGCCAATCATAATAAAATTCCTGAAAGCTAAAGAAGAAGAAAAAAATCATGACAGCAGCCAGAAAGAAACAATACATTATCTATAGGGGAAAAACAACTCAAGTAACAGTGTATTTCTCATGGGAAACTACAGAGTCCAGAAGGCAATGACACGACATTTTCAAGCTTTGGGGGTAATGGTGGGGATGAATTGTCAACCAAGAATTCTATACCAAGTGCTTGCCTAGGGCTGGGGAACAGGGGAGGTATTAAAGGGGACATAATTAAAGGGGATAGGGTTTATCCAGGGGAGTTATTGTTCTAAAATTAATTGTGGTGGTGTTCCTACAACTCTGTGAATATACAAAACTGACTGAATTGTACTTTATTTTTTTTTAATTTTATTTATTTATGATAGGCACACAGTGAGAGGGAGAGAAGCAGAGACATAGGCAGAGGGAGAAGCAGGCTCCATGCACCGGGAGCCCGACATGGGATTCGATCCCGGGTCTCCAGGATCGCGCCCCGGGCCAAAGGCAGGCGCCAAACCGCTGCGCCACCCAGGGATCCCTGAATTGTACTTTAAATTGGTGAATTGGATGATAAGGATGGATGGTGAATCTCAATAAAGCTGTTACAAATAGCCCCCCTAAATATAATTTAAAATAGAATACTAAAAACATTCATGAAATTCAGAGGAAGACAAGAAAGAGAAATAACAGGAATGAAAACAGAGGGAACAAACAGTAAACACATAACAAACTAGAAATCTTACATCTTAACATTAACAATTACATTAAAGGTACATGATAAAAACACTGATAAAAAAAGAGATGGGTTAAAAAAAAGAAGATCCAACTATATACTATTTACAAGAAACTCACTTGAAATATAACAAGTTAAAAATAAAAGAATAAGCACAGATATGATATGTAAACACTAATGAAAAGAAAGCTGATTAACATCAGATATTAATATCTATATATAATAGACTTCAGAGCAAAGACAATTACCAGGTACAAACAGAAACATTATATAATAATAAAGGGATTAATTCATCAACAATACATAACAATCCTAAATGTGTATGTACTAAATCATGGAGCTTCAAAGTACATGAGGCAAAAACTGATAGAACTGGATGAAACATTTGAAAAATTTACAATTATAATTGGTAACTTCAATACCTCTCTCTCAATAATTGCTTGAACTGCTAAGATGAAAAGTCACCAAGGATAGAAAAGAACGGAACACCACTATAAAGCAGCAGGATATAACTGAAATTTATTGATCACGTCACTTAACAGCCAGATATATAATCTTTTAAAACACTGATGGGACCATTCACCAAAATAGACTATACATTGGTCATAAAACAAACATTAACAGATTTAAAGACGTGAAGTTATACAAAGTATGTTCTCTGACAGTAATGTAAACTAGAAATCAATAACAGAAAGATAATGGGGAATCACTGAATATGTGGGAATTAAATATCACATAGATAATCCATGAGTTAAAGAGAAAAATCTCAAGGGAAATTAAAAAATATAATTAAATGAATGAAAATAATAGTAGTGTTATAAGGTTCCTACTCCACACATGAGGGGGCTTGGAAGGAAATATAGAGTATTGAGTATTTGTACTATAATAGAACAAGAGCTTCAAATCAATGATTATAATTATACCTTGGGACACTAAAAAAATCCCGAATTTAATCCAAAACAAGCAGAGGAAGTACATAATAAAGATACGAGCAGAGATTGATGAAATTAAAATTAAAAAACACTAGAGAAAAATCAATGAAGCTAAAAGTTGGTTCTCAGAAAATATCAATGAAATTGATAAATCTCTGATCAGAGTGATCATTAGAAACAGAGCAGAGAGGGATGCCTGGGTGGTTCAGTGGTTGAGTGTCTGCTTTTGGCTCAGGGTGTGATCCTGGGGTCCTGGGATCAAGTCCTGCATCAGGTTCCCAGTAGGGAGCCTGTATTACCCTCTGCCTATGTCTCTGCCTCTCTCTCTCTCTCTCATAAATAAATAAAAAATAAAATCTTAAAAAAAAAACAGAGCAGACGAAAATTTCCAATAACAAATGAAAGCAGGGATAACACTATAGAGCCTAAAGTAATGAAGTAAAAAACATGGGAATATAAATAATTTTATGCCCATAAATTCAAATTTAAATTAAATATCCAAAAGAAAGAAAGAAAGAGAGAGAGAGAGAGAGAGAAATAGATGAATAGGATAGAATTGAGAGTACTGAAAGAGACCTATAAATGTATATGATCAATTGATTTTTGACAATAGTGCCAAAGCAAACCAATGGGTAGTCTTAAACAAATGGTGCTAAAAGAACTGGACATTTATAGACAAAAACACAAAATGAACAACCAGAAACTCTTGACCTATACTTTTCACCATATACAAAAATTATCTCAAAATTAATCATTATCTTAAATTTAACATGTCTATAACTATATAAAACTTTTAGAAGCAAACAAAAGTGACAATCTCCGTGACCTTCAGTTAGACAAGATTTCTTAGACAGGATACCAAAAAACAATCCATTTTAAAAATCAATAAACTGGATTGCACCCACATTAAAAATTCTGTTTGAACGACACTGTTAAGAAAATAAAAATACAAGCCACAAATTGGGAGAAAATATTTGTTAAACACATACATATCTGATATTCTTTTACCTAGGATAAGTCAATAAAACTGATGGAATGGCAAACAGTGGAATGGCAACTGATGGAAGGCAACTGATGGAATGGGAAAAAATATTTGCAAAGGACATACCTGATAAAGAGTTAGTATCTAAAATACAGAAAGAAATTAGAAGACTCAACACCCTCAAAAAAGAATTCTTACAACTGAATAATAAAAAAGATAATAAAATTAAAAGATGGGCAAAAATTTTGAATTAACATTTCACCAAAGAAGCATGTAAAAAGATGCCCAACATTGTTAATACACAGGGAAAAGCACATTCAAACCATATGATGCCATTACATATTTATTAGAATGTCTAAAACAAAACCAAAATTGAAAGCAAACCTGACAATACCAAATGCTGGGAGGATATAGAACAACTAGTACTCTCAGACATTACTGGTAGTTACGCAAAATGGCACAGCCACTACAAAAAACTGTCAATTTCTTATTAGTTAAATATGAAAATACTACATGGCCCAATAATCTCTTTCCTTAGGTGTTTACACAGAAGAAACAAAAGCATGAAAGCTTATATTCCATAAAAACTTGTATTTGGATGTTTGAGGAAGCCTCGTTCATTATTACCAAAAACTGGAAATAATCTCAATTGTCCTTGCAGAGAATGACAAAAGAACTGTAGTCATCCACACAGTAGAATACTGCTCAGTAATAAAAAGGAATGAACTACTGATCTACCTAACAAGGAAAAATCTCAAGTGCATTTATGTTAAGTGAAAGAACTCTGTTTCAAAGGATACATACAGTATTCATTTACAGCACATTCTGGAAAAGGTAAAACTATAGGAAGAGAAAACAGACCCAGTGGTTCACTGGGGCGGAGGTGGGGGGTGGGGGTGGGGAGCTGAGATGCAGGAGGGATTGGTTATAAAGGGATGCAGGGAGGGGCACCTGGGTGGCTCAGTGGTTGAGCGTCTGCCTTTGGCTCAGGTAGGGATCCCAGGGTCCTGGGATCAAGTCCTGCATCAGGCTCCCCGCAGGGAGCCTGCTTCTCCCTCTGCCTATGTGTCTGCCTCTCTCTCTCTCTGTCTCTGTCTCTCTCTCTCTCATGAATAAATAAATAAAATTTAAAAAAGGGCCCTGGGAAATTTGGGGATATGGTGGAACTTGCCTATATCTTGATTGTGGTGGTTACGTGACTACATATTTGTTAAAATTAAATAACTGTACACTACTAATGGTTAAGTTTATTGTATTTATTGTATTATACCTCAATAAAGTTTACTTGAAAACAACAAAAGATATCTCCTGCCATGCACTTTATGTGACAAAAAATTTGCTATTTTCATCACAATGATCAGGTATTCTTTTTTTTTTTTTTTTTAGGATTGTATTCATTTATTCATGAAAGGCAGAGAGAGAGAGAGAGAGAGAGAGAGAGAGAGGCAGAGACATAGGCAGAGGGAGAAGCAGGCTCCATGAAGGGAGCCCAGTGTGGGACTTGGTCCCAGAACCCCAGAGTCACACCCCGAACCAAAGGCAGACACTCAACCACTGAGCCACCCAGGCATCCCTGATCAGGTATTCTTATACAAGTTGAGGGTAATATACGAGTTGAAAATGAGGGAAGCCAGTTACTTTTAAGGTGCTTTGGCATAAACTCTGCTAATGCAGGAGGAAAACCGATCAAATGAAATATTTTTAGAGGGAAATATAAATGCTAGGGGAAGGAAAAGAAGGTGTTGCACTTCTGAGTTGTTTTGTGCCTGAAATTAAGCTGTGTTAATTCTAAATATTTCAATATATATTTAAATCTCAGATGTATTAGGACCCAGAAGTACTTTACAGTTTCTTAGATAACTTACTTTGCTGATCCTTATTCCCACGTATTCTGGTAATAAATCAAGAAAGGTCATTGCTCTGGAAATTTGAAAAGAGCCTTACAATTGTGTATAACTCCTGGAGGAGGCAGGTGTTCTTTTTCAGAGTCTCAGTTTTGAAGATGGAGGCAAGCTCTGCATATGATTCAGTGTAACTGATAATAGCAGCCCCTGTGCACAAGTCTTGAGTGGTGCTGGCTATTGTCGCCTCCAACAAGGGCCTCTAATGCCTAACCTAGAAGGCTCCAGAGATTTGATCACTGCATTTATAGATAAGGAATCATTTAAACCCAAACTCACCAAATTAAAACATATTAGAGGTAGAGCATGTTCCTTTTATCATTTGAACCCTTCTGGAGTCAAAAAGATACTTGTAGAGAATATGCAGTAATAAGGCCAGTCTCTCGTCTTTGAAGATGAAAGTGCACTCTCTACCGCCATTTTGTCTGCCAGTGTTTTTGTTTTAAGAATTTTTTAAATTTATTCATTCATGACAGACAGAGAGAGAGAGAGAGGCAGAAGGAGAAGGAGGCTCCAGGCAGGGAGCCCGATGTGGGACTCGATCCTGGGACTCCAGGATCACACCCTGGGCAGAAGGCAGGCACTAAACCGCTGAGCCACCCAGGGATCCCTTGTCTGCCAGTGTTAAGCAAAGACAGTAGTACCTAGGATCAGCATGATGGTGGTAATTCACGTTTAATTTCTCATTGGAAACTTCAGTGAGGGAGAAGATTTAGGAACTGTGGTCCCAAGTGCAAATGTTGCGAAATGGAGGCCTGGGATAATCCTAACTCATTAGGTTTCTTAGGGCCAAAGTGAAGTCAGCACCATGGGGTGAATAGTAACTCTACCTCCTAGGATATAGAACTTTAGCCAATTGTTATACTTTTCCCAAGTCTTCTGTAATGTACAGGGAAACCTCAAGCCTTCTCTTCAATTCCCAAAATACTTGTTTTCATGTGACCAGTAGTAGAAAAGATTTCATTGGGCTATGTCCCCACCTCCAATGTGTTATGCTTGCCTACACGATAGAATTGGTGTATCTGACGAACCTGAAAGCACATATCCCCTATTTATGATTAGAAAAGTGGCACTGTGCCTCATTTGAGTCCTGTTTTGAGTTTCTTTATGGGGATAGTGGCTTTATGGCTAGTTTCTGAGTAGGGTCCTGTTTTGAGTTGCTGTATGGCTAGTTTTTGAATAATGAGAGTCTTACCAGGTTCTGAGCTTCTTGGCTAACAAGAGAGTAACTGAGAGAGGCTTGTGCCTTTATGCCTTTATCCATCTACCCTACCTCCTACCTTAGTTCCTTCAATTATAACATGCAGCCAGCCAGTACCTGTCCAGTTTGCACAATGGCTTATTTTGATGCTTGGGTGAAATGGTTTCCTGTTTGGAAGTGTCTGGTGGCTGCAACATGTTGTACAAATGTGGGGCTTGGGGTGTAATCTAATACTCACTGGATGGCAGTGCCTTGAATTTGAATTCCTGTCAGGAGCAGCTAATATAGAAAGCAGCTGGCTAGTGTGCTGGGTTGTTTTAATTATTCTGGCAACTGTGGAGATAGCCTCTAATCCATGACCAATTGGTGCTTGCTTCACAGTGGCTGGCATGCGGCATGCACTCAGCCTGAACACAGCTCAGAAAGCCGGGCTGGCATGATGACTAGAAAGCCACTGCTCCACACATGCAGTTGTGTTAAGGCCAGCTGAAGCAGAAGAGTCTGCACGGTTAATGGACTGGTATGTGCAGAAAGCAGAGCTCCAACTCAGCGGTCAGAAGGCACAACTGCCACTTCCAGGGATACTTGTGCCAGTCTACACAACAGCTACTGCACCACACTGTCCAACACAAGCAAATCTAGCATTCTTTACTAACCTCTTATTTGCTTGTTCTCAGATGTTACCTGTGTGTGGCATCAGAGATGCATTTCATCTGCTTTCATTCACTTCTTACATCATACCTTTTGTATTGTCACAGTCTTGGGAAGGCTTTTGTGGTCATTTAAAAATGATTTGTTTATTGTTCTAAAGGCAACTTGGGAACAACGGGAAGAACATAGGATTCCAAATCACATAAATTGGTTGGAGTCTCAGCTGTGTGGTTATTAGCTTTGCAACTGAATTTCTTAACTTCTGAATCTCAGTATCCTAACATATAAAATGAGAACTATAAAATAACAAGGGACATATTACATTTTAAGGTCACTTGAGACTTTACAAAATATTTTTACATTTTATCTCATAGTTGTTGTGGCATCTTAAAATAGCATTCATACTCATTGCTATTTTTTTTAAAGGATTTATTTATTTAGTTTAGGGAGGCGGAGAGAGAGAGCATGCGCAAGACAGAGCATGAGTGGGGGGAGGGGCAGAAGGAGAGGAGAGAGAATCCACAAGCAGACTCCCAGACTGAACATGGAGCCCAACTCCGGGCTTGATCCCAGGACTCTGAGATCATGACATGAGCTGAAATCAAGAGCTGGCCACTTAATTGACTGAGTCACCTAGCTGCCCCTATATTCATCACTATTTTGAAATTATCATAGCTGTTAGATTGTCCATTAGACCTTGCTATTTACTGTGTTAATAAAATGATTGTAGGTATATTGCTATGTCATAATTTTAAATAGTTTGACATCCATATTTCAGTATAGCTGCTTTTCTTTGGATTTCTCTTATTATATTTAAGCTCTTAAAAATACATTTTTGAGAAGTGGTCCATAAGTGTTATTGGATTGCCAAAAAGACCTGTATAACAAAAAAAAAAAAAAAAAAAGGTTAAGAAAAATCCAGCCTAGATAATCATTAAGTTCATCAGTCAAGGTTTAGACCTAATCAGTTCTTCTCTTGTGTTTCTTTTTCTCTCTGTATTCAGAGAAACATATGAATGTGCATGTGCATGGAAAAATCTCTATACATGGAGAATCCATAGTTCAGTAGTTAAAGGCATGAACTTGGGAATCAGACTTCCAGGCTTCAATCCAAGTTCTGCTACTTATTAGACAAGTTACTTAATCTTTCTATACCTTAGTTTCTTCACTTATGAAATGAAGATAATAAGAGAACCCAAAACTCTTTGTAGTGTTTTGCTTTTTTAATGAGTTAATGAGTTGCAAAGCCCTTACACAGTACCTAGCACATAACATAACTTTATGAAATATTGGCTAATTTTATTACTATTATCAGTATGGATGTATACACATGTAGGTCTATAAACACATTATGTATAGGGGTACCTGGTGGCTAAGTTGGTTAAGTGTTTGACTTTTGAGTTCAGCTCAGGTTGTGAGATCAAGCCCTGTGTTGGGCTCCACGCTCAGCAGAGTCTCTCTCCTCCTCTGCTCTTCCCCTAGCTCAGGCTTTCTCTCTCTTTCAAATAAATACATCAATAAAAATCTTTAAAAAAAAAAAAACCTACATGTATATAAGCAAGCATGTATAAAACATTTAGTGACCCTGACATTTAAGGTCATTGTTGAGGTAAAGACAGACATAACCTGAAATAATGTCACTGCTCTACCTCTTATGAGACTCCTTGCCTTACCGAACTGCTGTGTTGGCAGATGTCACAAACAAAGAGAGAAAATAACTCAAAGATTTACACTTGTTTAGAACATCGATAGGGGATCAAAAGTTGTGGAAGAATCAGAATGGAGCAGCCTTGTCACTTTACCACTGCAAACAACCCAAACACTATTAACAGTGATGATAGAATCAATCATTGCACACCATGCATATCTACAAATCATTCTGTTTAGTCTTCACAAAGAAAACAGTATTATTCTTCATTGCATTTAGTGATTTTCCATTTCGAGACACTTCTGAAACTATGTAAGACTCGTTGATTTCACTATAAGTCCAACCTGACAGTAGCAGTAATAAGGTCCTATTTATTGTCTACTATGTGTCAGGTGTAATGCTAGATTTTTTTTCAGATATACTTGGCACACATCATTATATTAGTTGCAGGCATACAACATAATAATTTGATAATTTGTATACATTGTGAAATGATCACCACAGTAAGCCTAGGTAACATTTGTTACCACACAGTTACGATTTTGTTTCTTGTGATGAGAACTTTTAGATCTACTCTCTTAGAAACTTTCAAATAAACGATACAGGATTATTAACTATAGTCAACGCTTGATGTTTTACAGTCATCCCATTGAACTCTCACATAAGCAAAGTATTATAGTCTATAGTTTTCAGACAAGGAATTGAGCCTCAAAAAGATTAAGTGGCTTACCCAAAGTAATACTCCTAATACGTGACAAAGCCAGAACTTAAAACTTGGGTTTATCTGACTCTAAAACTCACATTCTTCCTATGATACCACATTGTATAGTATTAAAATGAATATACTAAATTCTATTATCAAATATAGCTGGCACTCATCCAAATTATTAGAGTTAAGAGAAAAAGCTACATATCTACAAATGATAACCATGGTATATAAAAATTTTACTATGTAAGTTTATGCTTTTATGACCCAGGACTGAGCCCTAAATCATCTGAATTGAGGACGTAATATTATGTTAAAACATTAATCTGTTGTATTAGGTTAAACACTAAAAATTGCTACTAAAATGATGTCTCATTCAGGGAAAGCCTCTTCAGTCCTCCTCCAGAACAATGGGCAGCATAGAAAGTGTTCGATTTAATTAGTTGTGTATGTAGAAAGAGATGCTCATCTGTTTCCATGGAGTCGAACACATCACTGACATACTTCTCCATGGAAACAGAGAAGGGAAAACAGAAAATGCTAAAGTGAATGAATTCAGTGAGCAGTTGGTGAGCAAAGATTCAGGAAAAAAATAATTCATCTGTAGTACTATGTTACTAGTTTAGGAAAAAGAAATAGCATATATTTAGAGAGCATCAAAATGCACTACATGAAAGAATATATAAGGTATGCTGAAATTTAAGATGACAACAGTTATTATTTTGGTCAGGATATATAAATATTGAGAAATACCAAGAGCACAGGTATGACTGTCTTTGCACAGACAACATAATAGCAGAATTCTGAAAAGATGAGCAGTGTTACAGCTCAAAGTCGGTAATGAGACAAGATGATAAAACACAGAGGGAACACATTTATAAAATAAATTTATTGGCTCTATATTGGTTTCACATAATTTTGTTCTGCTTTGTTTTTAAGGATTTTGTTCTTTGGGGATTTAAAATTATAGGAATATCTCAAGTTTTATTACATAACATATTAGTTAATTTATATGATTGAGCCTATGTAACTTTTTAATTTATAACACCCCTGCACATTTTATTTCCTTTGAAGGTTATTTTTCATTAAAATAATAAAGAGTTCATTTTATAAGATATTTTTTTCTTGAGGTGTTCGACTTTTAAAAAAATTTCCAATGGAATTTAGTGCTAACCTGCCTCTCAAGTCAATTTAATTTAATTTAATTCAACTTGATTCACAATTAATCCTCAAGATGATTGTAGGCTTCTTGGGCTTCTTGGGAGGACAGGCACTTAAAAGAATGATTATTGACTCCCTCAACAAATTTATCTCATGTCCCTACTATGTGCTGGGTACTGTACTGGATTTTGCAGATTTAGTGATGAATTAAACAGATTCCGTCTATATTCACAGAGGCTACTAGCTTATAGGAGAGAGAGAGAGATGGTAAAATAGTCATACATATAAATAAACAAGTTCAATGAAGAAACATTGCACAGTTCCAAGAGAGAACACAACAAACATTTCACTAAGGCTGGATGATGAGGGCAGGCCCCTTGGAAGAAGTGACCTAGAAGCTGAGGTCTGAAGGATGACAACAGTATTTTGGGCAAAAGCCGTGAGACTAAAAAGGGCATGGTGGTTTTGAGAAAATGAAAGAAAGCAAGTTTTTCTAGGAAGAGAGTGGATAAGGTGAAGTTGGAGATGAAAAGAGGTACAGGTGCACTTGTAAATTTTATTCCAGGTATAATGGGAAGCAATTAAAGAAGTTTGAGCAGGAAAATGACAAAACCCTATACAAAACTTTCAGTTCAGGTAAACATGGAACACAATAAAAAAAAAGTTCAAAAAAGGCAAAACTAGACTATAGCATTTAAGCTCTATACCTATGTGGTAAAACTACAATGCAATTATGACTATAAAAGAAAAGATAGAAAATGACTCCAATGGGAATGAAGAATACATTAAGGGAATTCTGGGGGAATAACGTTCTGTCTCTTGACCTAGTGGTGGTTACATAGATATTTGCTTTATATTTATTTGTTAAACTTACATATAAGTTGCATGAACTTCTGTATACATATACTTCAAAACAAGCTTTCTTTTTTAAGATTAATTAATTTATTTTAGAGACAGCAAGGGCATGCAGGAGTGTGGTCTTGGTGGGTGGGTGGGTGGGGAGAGGCAAAGGGAGAGGGAGAGAGAATCTTAAGCAGACTCCCAGCTAAGCATGGAGCCTGTCCAGGGGCTTGATCTCATGAGCCTGAGATCATGAACTGAGCCAAAATTAAGAGTTGGACGCTTAATGGACTAGCCACTAAGATGCCCCTGGTTTTGTTTTCTTTTAATAAAAGAGGGGATTGAGGTAAGAAAGTGGGGGTGTAGATAGCACAAGAAGTTTGATTTTGGTGACAGAAAGTGATAATTGCCCCCATATCCATTCTCTGATTTTTCTTTCTAAGAATTGAGCTGGGTGTGATGCCATCAAAGGAAAGACACTTTAGCCTCCTTTGTCCAAGGTGTGGCTCTATGTCAAGTGCAGTCCACCTCCTAAATGACAAGTGGCTTTTCTGAACTCTCCCTGCTCCTGCTGGCTGGGCTATGGTTACCACAGAAGTATCTGCTTTTGTCCTACAGATGGAAGCAACGTGTTGACAACAGCAGAGCCAAGTCCTAGCAGCATCCCTGGATGATTCTGTGAAGCAGAGATTTCTACCCACCATAGGCTGCTCACTTATATTTGTACTATGATGAGAATAAAATCTACTTCTACCTTTCTTAAGTCACTGCTAGAGCAGTTCAGCCTGTAACTGATACAGTTAGGACGGAAGTTAAGAGATATGACAATACGTAGAGGGGGATGAAGAAACAGGGAAGGGATTTTTAAATAGTGGAGACAATAGGGGCACTTGAAGGGCTCAGGCAATGAAGCAACTGCCTTCAGTTCTGGTCATGATTCTGGAGTCCCAGGATGGAGTCCTGCATCAGGCTCCCTGCTCTGTGCGGAGTCTGCTTCTCCCTCTGCCCCTCCCCCTTCTCATGCTCTCTCTTTCTCTCTGTCTCTCTCATATAAATAAATAAAATCTTTAAAAAAAATAATGGAGACAATAGAGCATGTTTAAATGCTGATGGAAAGCAATAGAAGAAACGGTTGAAGGGGTAATCATCAGAAGTTTTTTTCTTTAGAAAAATGAGGGCAGGGTCCTTGAGAAATAGGAAAGGATGGAACACAGAGCATGTGTGGAAGACTTGTGACAGAAGGGGATATTTGCTCTGTTTTGGCAGAAAGAAAGAGAGAAGGTGGGTGCAGATGTAGGTTGATCTGCAGATATCATGCTGAAAGGTGAGGGAGATCCAACTTAAAATCTTAATTTTCTGTAGGGAACATGAAGCATTAGCTGAGAATGGAGGGAGTGAGGGAGGATTGGTGGTCAGAGGTTTCAGGAGCGTGAGAAGGTATGAAACACTCTTTATGGAGAAATATGGTGTGATGAATGGAAAGGGTTGAGTGCCTACTTGAAGTAGGTAACCACATAGGGTGCTACCAATATTTGTGACCAGTTAAATTGTTCAAGGGTTGGCAGGGGTACATGGATTAGGTCCATCCACAGTTGGGATTGCAACAGCCAGGTGCAACAGAAGGTGAGGAGAAAAGATAATTTTTCTTTTTTAAAGATTTTTTTAAAAATTTATTTATTCATGAGATACACACAGAGAGATAGAGAGAGGCAGAGACACAGGCAGAGGGAGAAGCAGGCTCCATGTAGGGAAGCTGATTCAGGACTTGATCCTGGGTCTCCAGGATCATCCTCTGGGCTGAATTTTAACAGAAGAGCATGGAATGATGGTCGAATGGTGGAGAAAGTAAAGACAGAAGGAGACCGATAGTTGAAACTGCAGGAGATAATGGACTGCAAGTCTCCATGACTTGAAAAACTATTTTTCTCATTAGTAGGTGAACTGGAAGTAAGAGAGTTTTAATTGAATGGTGGAATGTTTGAATGAGTGACTAAGAGATTACTGGAAGGTATCCCATTCCAGGGAATAACTCTGAATGCAGGTAGCTGATTTGAAGCTGAGGTGTCAGGAAATAATGTCTCCAACAGAGAAGAGAAACCTTCACAGAGTTGGTAGTAAAAGAGTTTCTTCTTTAAAGATTAAGTAGGAGTGTAGCTGAGATGAGAATAAGGAGGTAGAAAACTTCCCCAGGAGAGGAGACATATAGAGAAAAGTAAGACAAAATTCATAACATTTTGGGGGAATGAAAAGCCTAGTAGAGGTTAGGGTGCATGGGTAGAAGTTTTCAGAGAAACCAGAAATGTAGGAAAAAATGAATTCTGAAGGAACCAGTATGGAGATTCAATTACTGTGGACTTTATTTCAAAGCCTCAAGTTGTCAATCATGTCACTAGACACTGGTGTGTAAAAAGATTAAAAACAATATACATTTTTATTGCTTTTCTTTAAATAAATAAAGACTAATGACTTCTAAATAGGTAGACATGTGGTTTTTACAATATTTGAAAAATTCTTACCCATTTTTGTCCTTGACTACTCTCCTACTCACTGTGTTCTCTCCTTCTAAAACTTTTATATTGGGCCTCTCTCTCTCTCTATATATATATAATAGGGAGAAGGTTGGATCAATTCAAATCAATTGACTCAATGATAGGGAGAACACTGAATCTATTTTAAATCATTACAACTTAAGTTATTTGTAAGCCTTAGTACTTTGGGTATATACTAAATATAAAAGATCATTTATCCACTATCTCATTCTAAATCTCTGTTACTAGAAAGATGAATAAATTCTCTTAGCACAGAGTACATATCCAGATTCATTGTCGAACACACAGACATTTCTCAAGTATTTTTCACCTAATCCTAATCCATATTCTTAAATTTCAGGATTTTTTTGTTTGTTTGTTTTAACTAAATTTCAGGATTTAATTACTTTCTTGTTCAGGTTCTGGAATGAAATATAAATAATGATACATTGCCATTAAAATGTGTGAGTACATCGCAATTAAAACTACAACTAACACACTCCCTCAGGACAGAATTATTTTTAAAGTTTCTGTATTTATGGGGACCACTTACCTATGATGAGCCTGTGAAGAGCACCTTTATCTCCATTAATAGCAGCAGCATGAACTTGGGATGCTAATGAGGAGCCAGAAAAGAACAAGTTCTCTGATCTGTTCATAGTCTTCTCAACAACTAGTGCACCCTGAAACAATGTTTAAACTATGAGTATATGCAGAAAACATTTCTAAAAGCTGTCTCATCAGTCCTAAGTGGGTATATTATAAATATGGCTGAATAGAAATATTTGATGAGGGGGGAGCCTGGGTGGCTCAGTCAGTTAAGTGTCTGCCTTGGCTCAGGTCATGATCCCAGGGTCCCGGGATTGAGCCCACATTGGGGCCTCCTTGCTCAGCAGGGAATCTGTTTCTCCCTTTCCCTCCGCCCCTTCCCTCCCCTCTGCACATGCTCTCTCTCTCAAATAAATAAATAAAATCTTAAAAAAAAAAAAAAAAGAATTATTTGACTAGGATTCAAAAAGTCTGGTGTCTTGGTCCTACCTAGAATTGCCATAATATGGCAAATTAGATGACCCTTTGTACAAGCTGCTCATCTGTAAAATGAGAGGGTTGGATGCTTCTAAGACTCTTCTCAGGGGTTATCTAAGGGAAAAAAGGGAGGCTCAGTATTTAAGGGAGTATTAAGGGGGGCCTTAGGCATAGGCCTCAAAAACCATAGTGACTTCTGATTTGATTCCACATAGTACTAAACATCAGAACTGTACTGGGAATCAAGATGATAAGCCACAAAATGGGCATGACCTTAATTATGAGGTCAAAATCAAGTAGATTTAAGTGCTAAATTAAAAGGTCCTTGGTTCTATAAATAAATAAATAAAACTTAGTTCTTTCTCTCATGTTGCTGAATGGAAGAATTTTTATTTGTTCTTTCCTTATGCTCACCAAGGAAATATACCTAGCTTGAGATCTTGACCTTTGGATATTACTACTACATCATTAGGATCATTAAGAAAATTTTGTTCTGACTGGTAGTCAGATATGGTTTCATAGAACCTTCTAGAAATGCATTAGCTGCATAGAAAAATGGTGAGTTCTCCAGCATAACACTGTTGAAGCAGAGGCTGGATTATGTCAGAAAGGCAGCATGAAGAATATAAACACCTGATGGGAAGGAAAAAATGGTGGTTGCATCAATGATTTTAAACTTCCTTCCTAAAAGTTAGATGCTATATCAAAGTTTCTGAGTTGAATGCCTGCAAGGACCAGGAAGGTAAAAAGTGTAAGAAACAAATGGAGTCCTGGAGAGCATGGCACTCTGGGGCACACATGCATATCTAAAGGAAGCAGCTGATAATCAGCCAGTTAACAGCTGCCAAAAGGTCAGACAAGCCCTCTTTGGATTTCACCAAAAAGTGTCACTCCAATCTCTGACTCCCGAGGATCTGGGAGCTTTGGAGGAGGAATTTATCACTACTGATAAGCTAGTACTTGTGTTGTCACTGACAAGGATTATTGGTTCAAATTTTGCCTTAAACTGAAAGTGTTTTCTTAATTTTGGTAAAGGTCAGTGCTTCATGTCTTTATTTTGCTGACAATTTGAGTTAACATGCTGGCAGAAAATATGGGCTTTGTGAGACACTCCTGTCATGTCAGAAAAACCACTGTCACAGGCAGGATTATGTTAAAGTGACTTGAAAGAAGCTACAAAGTGGGTGGAGGTAGATACAGAGCAAAGGAGGAATTGCATTTGGGCCCTAGGCCTGATTCTGTTAATAATAAGCAGCGTGCCCTTAGGCTACCTCAGCTCTCGGATTTTCAGTAAAATATGAACGATGACAAAGGTAGACTATGTTGATCCATTCAATAAGTCGAGTGCTGTGTGCTAGGCACTGTTCCGAATTCTAATACATGTCATTTCTAAGTGGCCAAAGTTTTAGGCATATCAGAATCACACACACACACACACACACACACACACACACACACCTCTTCATACCCTTTGAAAAATACACTAAAATTTGATCTCAGTTATATACATTTCACCTCACAATTGTTAGCACTTAGCACAGTAACAGGTACATACATAGCCGGTATCAGTAAATGTTTGTCTAATGAAAAGTCACAGGGGAGTGCTAAGTCCAGAAGGTGAGCAGGATCAAAGTTTAATTTCTTGGACTAAAGACGTCATACTCATGAGCGTCTGCTCTTTAATTCCCCATTTCTGTCTCTTGTGTCAGAGAGGTAGTGAGTGGTATAGAAATAAGAACACAGGACTAGGAGAGGAGAGAGAGAGAAAGAGAGACCTAAGTCTTGGCTCTGCCACCACCTAATTTTGTTACCCTGGGAAAAGTATTCTCTAGGGTCCTGTTTTAGCACAAAATACACACACACACACACACACACACACACATACTATGGCGCTGTTTTTTTGTAAATGATTTTTATAGCTGAAGAGCAAAACCACTTCATCAGTTATAAAGTGTCATAAAATGTACAGGTATCATTAATTATAAAACCAGCCAGTGTAATAGATGCTCTGATAATTATAACTGTACAAAACTAGTGGTGCTGCAGTCAGTCATAAGCAAAGGGAAGAGTCCTTCTGATTAGGACTAAAGGGCTTTTTTGTTTGTTTGTTTTTGTTTTTGGAAGTTCTCAGAGGTGGTGACATTTGAGATGGCATTCCAGATAGAGAAGGGGCTAAGGCCATTCCACCGCAGCAGGAAAGCTAGAGTACAGGCAAAAAGTAGGGAGGACCTCAAGAAAGCAGAATGCAAAAAAAAAAAAAAAAAGAAAAAAAGGAAAAAAGGAAAAAAGAAAGCAGAATGCCTCCCAGGCACTTAGTACGGATTGTGTGGCTGGTATCTGGGACACGTGGACCTGGCTCGGTGTTGGCAGATGAAGCTGGGGAGCTAACTAGGGCCAGATTAGGATCCTCCGTTGCTGGGCTAATGAATTTCGCTGACCATCCTGTCCGAGTGATCCATGCATTAGTAGCAATCACAGCCGCCACTGAGCTTTTCAGTTTAGAACGTGCTTTCTCATTTTCTCCCGTATCTGCTCCCTGCACGAGCCCACAGAGACAATTAGGGATAAGTCATCGACTCATTCAACGGAGGCCCCGAGAGCTGGCTCCGACTTTATAGTGCAGTAATTAGTGCAGAAAAGAAGAGGCAGCAGGCGAGGAGGCCAGTGATGAAGGATCAGGAGGCCACACAGCCCAGGCCAGGAGGGCCCGGGAGTCTGAGGCGGGGGCCAAGGCAATGCAGAGCGATCGGAGCTTCCCCAGCCACAGGCCCCTTCCTACTCACCCTCGCCTCCTCCAGGACTCACGTCCCGGGGGCGGCTCCAGGAGGTACGACCCCCAGCGGGCCGCCCCTCCCGCCAGGACCGTACACTACATCCGGCTGGGAGAGACCCCAGCGAGCTGAAACTAGGAGTACCCCTCCGAAGGCCGCCCGAGGCGCTCGACCGCGCTGCCCTCTGGGAATTGTAGTTCCCAATCCTCTAAACGCAGAGGTTCGCCGCCCTCCGCCCTTTGTTTCCCACAGGACCCCGCGCGCGGAGGACTCGGCGGAGCTGGGCCGAGAGCCTGACGGGAAAGAAGTTCTAGATGCCCGATGACGTGCTCGGTGAGAGCGGCGCGCGACTACGTTTCCCAATATGCTCCGAGGTGGGCAGGACCCGGAAGTGAGGGTGTGCGAGGCCTCTCTGGAAGTTGTCCCGGGTGTTCGCTGCTGGAGCTCCGGGTCCAGAGGACGAGGTGCCGCTGCCGGGAGGGCCGTCCGCCGCCGCCGGCTCCCGGAGCCCAGCCCTTTCCTAAACCCAGCCCAACCCTGCCCAGTCCCAGCCGCGAACCCCGGCGTTACCATGAATCCTGCCGTCTTCCTATCCTTACCCGACCTCAGATGCTCCCTGCTGCTCCTGGTGAGTGAGTGAAGGAATGACAGACCCTTCGACGGACGCCCGGACGGCCTCGCGCCCTCGCTGAGCGGGAGCACAGCTGCCCCCACCCTTGCCTTCCTATCTTGTGTCCGGTGGCGGGGAGTGCATCCTCCCGCGCTGCCTCCGCTGTCCGCATCCGTCCGTGCGCGTCCCGGGCCCAGGGCGCCCGCGGCCTGAGAAGCCACGGTTGGAGGTTGGGACCTGTAGCCTGGAGAACTGGCCGTGGGGGAAGGATACGTGGGAGGGTCACGGGCGAGGAGCTCTCCCTTCCCCCAGACTGACTAACGGAGGTGGTCTCAGGCTCCGGGGCTCTGGCGGTGGCTGGGATCGGAAGGGGCGGGAGAGAGCGAGCCTACTCCTCCCTCCCACCGCGTCCTTTTGGGAGGCCGACAGGTGCTGGGGTCGTGTGAATCTCGCCCTGGAGCCCTGGAGCCCTGAAGCGGGGCCCGGGGTTGGCGGAGCCCTCTGTTGTGGCCTGATGCGATTGGCTGGGAACCCGGAACTGGAGGCAGGTTTGGAGTCCACCCGGGGAATACAGGTTTGAAGGGTGGAGACGGATTTTCCTGAAAACCTCACCTCACGGCCTGCCTCCGATTTTTGTCACACATCCCTCCCCCGCCCCCCCTCCTCGAAATTTAAGCAGAACTCTTTTTTTTTTTTTTTTTCCCAGTGCTCCTGGTTTGAGAATGACCAGGGCTTCTGCATGCATTTGCGCTCATTCCTGAACTTAGACCCTCACTCGCTTGGCCCCATCCCCTCGTATAAAGGCCCGTTTCCCCAGCCCCCTCTTTCCCCCGAAGTACATCTCCAACATGCGATCTAAGTAATTCAGGCTGCAGGTCAAACTGACAAAAGTGAAGGAAGGGCTCCCGTGTGGCAAAGTGACGTACTTTTAATTGAGGTGTTACGATAATGCAATATCTGAAAATAACTTTAGTTGTAGTAGATTTTGAAAAGCCGGGTTTAAGATGAACATTAAAGTCAAAAATCACTTTTTTTTTTTTTGAACAATTTAAAAACCGTAATTAAGTGACTCACAGAAAGTTGCGTAGCTACCTGGTTACCGGCAGAAGTGGGACTTGAAGCCCGTCTCTTGGCTTGCAGTGCTTATGATTCCACCACAGCATGTAAAATCGTTAATATTTTATATTTGAAATTGACTTAATTTCTTTCTCCCTACTCCCTCCCCACCCTGCTTTTTTTTTTTTTTCTTCTTCTCTGCTCCTCTCCGTGTTTTTTCTTTCTGATTTGCAAGTCCTATGAAAAAGCCATGTACAATATTTGGATCTTTTCAGAGAAAAAGCACTGTGAAAAACTAAAGGGGATATCAAAGTAGTTTTGAGAACTGAGAGTTGAATATAAACATGTGATATTAAATGATGAAGTGTCGTATTGCCATTTCTTATCCAGCAGTGAGTGACTTCTGTATAGAGGAAAATATTCTGTATAGAGCTCTTTTTGGTAGTTTCATTAATATGCTGTGCTTCTCTTTTCCTTCTAGAAGTACTAGGATAAAAGTCATTGTTATTAAAGACTACTCTCATTTTAAGGATAATAGATAGTAATCTTTTATCCATGAAATGGTAAAATGGTCTGAGTTATGAGTTGTCTGCTAGAAATTACTTTTAGGTTACAAAAAACAAAAACAGAAAACCAACCAAAAAAACCAGAGGACAAAAATCTTAAGACATTAGAAAAGTTGAAATACTGAATAGGAAAACTACACCAGGTGCACTTCCCTGAAATGGTATGTTTGGTTGTAGAACTAAGCTTAAGAAGGAAAAAGTATTTATATCGAAATAACTCATACTTTTTATAGAAAACCTACAGATCCTTTTAAGTACAAATTTTTTTCCCTAATAATTCTTTTTTTTCCCCTAATAATTCTAAAGTCTAGTTAACATTTTGTATATTTAAATAAAAGTAGAGGAATAGAAACTTTGAAGACATTTTAGAGAATACTTAGAAAGTTAATGGGCTGGAAAATAAAGCCCAAGAAAAGGTTTAATAAACCAGAAGTACAAGTCAAGCTAGATTCAGTTTGAACACAGTGTTTGCCAAAGCAGTTTTAATTATCATAGACTAGTTAGCAAATATTTATAAAACATCTGTTTAATCAGTATTTGAGGTATTGATCTAACTGGTAATTCTGTTCCTAGTGATGGAACGTGCTTACTCAGCATCCCACCTGTCTAAAAATATTTCCTTTATCTTCCCCAGTATAGTTTCTTTCTCCTCCCTCCAACTTGCCTTCTCAGACTTCAGGTTACTCCCTCCCATGTCCAGTCATTGAATATCCCAGTTTCCATTTAGCTGAGTTCATCATTTTTTCTCTCAAATGGCCTGCCCTAAAAAGCTGTATATTCTCTTACTACAATATCTTTTTCAGGCAATCTGTACCTCACCCTAAAGAACTTAATCTGTTCAGAGTTAATGGTATTCATAAAAGAGTGGAAACATATTGTCCTTAAACTTCACTGAAAAATATTTTTCTTTTCCCTGATCTCAAAAACATTTTGGAAAGTATCACTGTATGCCTAAAAAGCCTTTTTGGGATGGGTAACTAACACAAACTCAATGTGATCACTTTTCCTGGGTTTTCGTATGTATTTCGTATTTTATTTATATATTGCATATATAGTTAAATGTGTACATGTATATTTAAAGTCAAGGTCTTAGAGAATAAGTTCGTTTATTGCAGGGAAACACCCCCATTGCCTTTAAATTTTTTAAATTTAAACTCCACTGAATTTGCAGTATGTCTTGGACAAAATAAGGTAGTCTGGATGCACTGATTTTGGATAAATCAGAAGAGAAATTTGAGTCACCTGGAAAATGCAATAAGGCTTTAATGCTCCTCATATCTTTTCTGTATCTCACTATGTATTTCGTTTCTGTTATGGTTTGTGTTGATTCATTTGATGTATGTTTACAACTTTAGTTCTTAACTTTGTGTAATCTATGCCCCCCTAACTGTTCATATTTTGTGGATGATTTGAATGCTGGAGATAGCAGTGATTCTCTGCTACAGCACCATGTATGTGATACCTGCCTGGACTGGGAAATTGCTTCCTGTTGTGTGTGCATTTTTGTTTTTGTTTTGGAGAATTTGTGGGGTGGGGAGTATAGCAGAAGAGGGGCAGAGCAAGAGAGAACCTTAAGCAGGCTCCATGCACCTTATTTTCTTTCTTTCTTTTTTTTCTTTTAGAGTGTGAGTGAGCATGAGCAGGGGGAGGGGCAAAGGGAGAGGCAGAAAGAATCTCAGGTAGACTCCCTGCTAAGCACCAAGCCTGACTAGGGGCTCCATCCCAGGACTGTGAGATCATGACCTGAGCCAAAAACCAAGAGTGGGACGCTTAACCAACTGAGCCACCCAGGCCCCCTCCTTTTCTTTTTTTTGTAATTTATTGTTGAGGAAACTGGATCCTCTGTCATTCAGAATTTCTCATATTTGGATATTGCTGATGGTATCCTTGTGTGTAGTTTTATGTTTCTTTTTCCTTGTGTTTTCTGTAAATTTGTCATTAAATTTATGCAGTCTCAACCACCAACTCAGTGTATAGTTTCATTTAGCTTTCATTTTTTAGTTTTCAAAAACTTACCTTCTAGTGTGTAATTATGTAAAATTTAGCTCTTCCAAAACCAAATCTATAAAGCCAACTATTTTGACAAATCTAGCCTCTATTCTCGTCTGTATGTTCTTAATCTCTCCTAATATGAGAATCTTAAAAAATTTTGTTTCAAAGAAGAGGTGGTCTGCTTGTGTGTATGTATATATGCTTCTCCCTCTCCTTTGATAAACTATAGCATATAATTTGTTTTTTTTTTTCTTTTTCAGAGTGTATGTGTTAAATCACTAAGTTGTACACCTGAAACTAATATTACACTGTATGTTAACTAATAGGAATTATAATAAAAACTTTAAAAGTGTATCCTAGGGATCAGGGTAGAAATACGCGTTATTTCTTCTTAAACTGCTTATTGCTCCACTTGGTAGATGTACCAAATCCACTCATTTGCATTCTTCTGCTGTAGCAAAAGTTCTGCCAAGATTAGCTGGTGCATACATATTTTTGCTAGTGTGTCTCTGAGATAAACTCCTGTAATTGAAGTTTGCTAAGGCAAAGGATAAATGTATATGTAACTTTGTAGCTGTTGCTAGATTCTGCGAAATTCCTCTCCATAGGAGTTTTGCCATTTTGTGATCTTACCAACAGTGTAAGAGAATTTCCCTATATCCTGATAACAGAGTATGATGTGGACCGATGGGTGTTTGTCAATCTGATAGGTGAGAAATGGTATCTCAGTGTATTTTGATATGATTCTCTCTCTTTTTTTTTTATGATTCTCTTTTAATATGAGTGTGGTTGAGCTTTTTTATGGGTAAAGGCATTTACATTCGAGTTCTTAACTCATTATTTCCTTAGTTGATTCTATGATGCAGCTAGATTGAGAGGCACTGGAATGTGCTACCCTAATATTTCTGGTGGGTTAAAACTTGTAAAAATCTTGGAGGAGATGTCAGATTGCTGCAGTTATTAAAAACCTTTTCTTGGGCCAGGTGACTCAGTTGGTTAAGCTGCCGACTCTTGATTTTGGTTCAGGTCATGATGTCAGGGTTGTAGAATCAATTTCTGTTTGGCCCTGCTTCTTACCCCTCTCAGTGGGGAGTCTGCTGGAGACTCCCCCCCCAGTTACCCCCTCGCGTGTGCACGTGCATGAGTGCTCTATTTCTAAAAGAAATATTTTTTAAAAAGTAGACTTTTTCTATATTGTAGACCATGATTTTTAATATTATGTTAACTCAGCCTTTAGATGTGCTTTAAATGTCTTAACAAAAGATGAAGTAAATTAGATTACTGGTTATGTCCAATTTATTCACAGATAAAAAAATATGAAAGAAACAGGTGTGCTGTTTACTGCCAATCTCCAAATACATCTTCAGGACACCTTTCTAGAATTATATTTCTTGGTTCATACAGTATGTCTATTCTTTGGGATTTCTGATACATTGTACTAAATTGCCCTGCTGAAAAGTTGTACCAATGTGTATTCTTACCCACAGTATGTGAGCATGCCCAAGTCCTCACACTCTAATCAACAATGCTTTTGTAATCTATGCCAATTTAATAGACCAAAATTAGCATCTGATTTATATTTACATTTCTTTGATTGCAACCAAAGCTGAATATTTTTTTTTTATTTCTTGACCATTTATTATTCTCTCTCTGTGTGCATGTGTTCATGTTATTTGTCCCATTTTCAAGAAGTTGTTTTCTCTTATTTCCTCCAGTAAATCAGAATAGATCTACTCACAAGATACAGTTTAGGATCATTGGAGAGTGTTAATCCTTTGTCAATTTGTTTAATGTCTGTTCAAGAGGTAGCAGAGTGCAAAGAATTCTGGGCTTAATGTCAGGGCATCTGTGTACAAGTTCTGTCTCTTCCTTGTTCTTTTTTTTTTTTTTTTTCTTCCATGTTCTTAACATTGTAACCTTGGATAAATCACCTAAGTTTTTTAGTGTATAAGGTAAGCACATTGGATTCAGGGATTCTTTGTGTAGCTATTTTGTTTTTCAGAAAGGATATTTCTGTAACTCCTGTAATTAATATACTTAGTATGTAATTGGATATCTCCTAAAAAAAATCTGACTTAACAGGTTGCAGTTCTGGACCACCTCACTCTGATTCAGTGCAAGGAATAGCATGCTCTGGTTATAGCTTTATTGATATTGACTATTGCTGTGCTCCATTTCATCTAACCAAGGAAGTGATTAAAAAGTTTGACTTTTCATGGCATTTATTGATCTTTAGCCTACCCTTGATTCTGTATAGAGGAACTATCTGTGGCCCAGGCCGCAGGAACTTTATATCATTGGTATTTTTCTTTCTTCCTGTCATGTGAATGCCTGTTTACTATAGTAGAGAAGAGCAATGAAAGAGAAGGAAATCATCTCAAATATTTTAGTAGTATCTGCTAAAGAAAACTACTGAGTGCATTGTAGAATGCCAGTACCTTTTCCATTTCTTCCTTAAGATTATCAGTCTAGTAGTAGGAAGTTTGGTAATTGGATTTAAGAGATTTTAGAAAAAGTTCTTTCTTCAGGAATCAGAATTTTTTGACCCTGGAAGAAAAGAAATTGGAGCTCCCTTTATTTCTGTGGTACTCAACCATTAGTATCTTGCTTGGTTCAGTAGGTGGGAAGGGATGTAACAACCATGAGTGGATCACATGCAGTTAAAACGACTGAAGGTATAGCTGTCTAGAGTTGTGCCATAAATTTAAGTTCATTAAAATTAAAGGGGCACCTGGGTGGCTCAGTCAGTTAAGCATCTGCTTTCGGCTCAGGTCATGGTCTCAGCGTCCTAGGATGAGCCCCAGGTGGGCCTGCCTGCTCAGTGGGGAGTCTGCTTCTCCCTCTCCCTACCCCCCCCTTTCCCCACTCATGTTCACGCTGTCTCTCAAATAAAAAAGTAAAATCTTTTAACAAAATCATTAAAATTAAAAACTATAAATTCCATTCCTTGGCCACATTAGTCCCATTTGAGGTCCTCAAAAGTCGTAAGTGCCTCGTGGCTACTGTGTTGAACAATGCAGATTATGGAATATTTCCA
The DNA here is from genome assembly GCF_018345385.1 of Vulpes lagopus. NCBI lineage: Eukaryota > Metazoa > Chordata > Mammalia > Carnivora > Canidae > Vulpes > Vulpes lagopus. The sequence continues at coordinate 75,821,009 of NC_054830.1, forward strand.
TTGCTGTAGAAAGTGCCACTGGATAGTGGTCATCAGATCTTGCTCTTGCTGTCCGTCTCAGAAACCAAGACAAACTGAAATAAAGAATGAGAAGAATGCCTCAAACAGTGTTTCAAAGCTTATGAGGAACATAGTGTTTTCCTCTCCAAGGGACAACAATAACCTGGAAAATGTCAATAATCTTATCAATGAGCACAGATTTGGCTTTTGGTTGCTTGTTAGCAGATTTAAGGAGGCACCAGAGAATACTAGTTGAAACTAAAGAGTAAGAGTTTATGTGTTAGTATTGATTCTTTCACTAATTCACAGTGTCACTTAGGCAGGTCCCTCCCTCCCTCCCTCCCTTTCTCTCTCTCTCTCTTCCTTTCCTTTCCTTCTTTCTTCTTAGTTTTTTGATTGAAAATTGAGTAAGCTTGAAAGACTATTTTGGCAGTCTAGTGGGCATTCTGATGGAATGTGACCCTGACTTTGGGGTTTGAGGGCTGCAGTTTGTCTCTGGTAAAATCCCTTTTGAGGGCTACATCTTTAGAAATGATGCTTTGGGGGATATTTTATTGAGTAAGAAATTCATACATTTTAGTTATAGTAAAATAACCTGTAAAAGATGGCCTGTTGATATCTGTTGTTTGTTTCAGACATCAGAAGGGGCTTCATGACGGAGCCGAAGCTTCTAATTTGATAAATCCACAAGTTAACGTGAATCTCTTTGCTTCAACATGACCAGAAATTATATGAGCTCATGAAGATGGGCTAATATTTAATACTTAGATTAAACGGAGTTAAAATTTGTCATTTCTTTGGGCAGGATGCTCTCATAATTACATGCCTGCCATTCAGCGGTCTTGTCATATTTGAAGATTTGGAAAATGTAGAGGGGGAATGCCAACTTTTAAAAAATTGCTAACGCCACATTGAAGTCTATCTCTCTACTTAAAAGTTAGATAACTTGTGATTTGGAGTTATTCTGAGGAATGAAATTTGGATATTCTCAATTCCTTTGACTTTTATTACTATGGTTCTGGCCCAAGTGCAGTAAAATCTCAGCTAGCTGATGACAAGCACACACTTTGTAATGACTTCATATTCTGAAAGAGCTAAGAATAAAGATGAGCTACTTTTTTTTTGTAGTCAGAATAATTTTTTAGAAAATTGGCTCATTCTTCAGGCTTTCTAGATAGCAACCAGTTTTTACTATAAGAATAGATACTAATTCTCATAGGAAGTCATGTGATCTGCTTACAACAAAAGTACTGCAGTGTCACAAAATACTTGGTTCTTTGTTAGTTTAATTTTTGAATGAATAGTTCTAGAGACTTTAATTTTAGAATTGTAAAAACTGTTACATTTTAAAGCATGTTTTATTTATTTGTTTCAGAAATCATTCAGTTTATTAAATAATTGTGCCTCTGCTCTAGTTTTCCAGAAAATCTGAAGAACTTTTCCCATAATGATAACTTGAAAGTGTATTGGCTAAAGAGAAAGCTTTTTAGAAAGAATGTTCAGTTTAGCAGAGACTGGGGCTCAAATCTTGGATCTGCTACTTTATCTTGTCTGTTAATTTCTAAGGAATAATACAGGTATTCTCTGCCACTCCTAGGAGGTGTTCTTGTTTGCACACTTCTATGATTTGGTAGAACCAAAAGTATCACATTTTCTGGTTCTTAGATCTTAGTTTTTAATATAATGCCTTATACAGGTTAAGTGCTTATAATATGTGTATGGAAAAAAGAAAAGGTAGAGCTAGAGTAAGGATGTGTATGGAAAAAAGAAAAGGTAGAGCTAGAGTAAGGATGATCAGGAATGTTTAGGGGAGTTGTTGGTAAGCATCACAAAGATGAGCCTTAAAGTAAGTGAGGGAGTCAGTCATTTGGATTTCTTGAGGAAGAAGGCTTCCAGGCAGAGGCGGAGTCCCAAATGTGGGAGTGTCCCACACATATTCAAGGACCAGCCAGGAGGACAACATGGTTGTCATACCGTGAATAAGGTGTAGTGTGTTAAAAGATTAAGTCGTGTAGCTAAACACGTTTTGCAAAGTTGTGCTTGCTCTTAACTTGTGTATGCTGTTTGCTGATCCTCCTCTCCCTCCCTCCCTCCCTCCCTCCCTCCCTCCCTTTCCTTCCTCCCTCCCTTTCCTTCTTTCCTTCTTCCTTCCTTTCTTCCTTCCTTCCGTCCTTCCTTCCTTCCTTCCGTTCTCCTTCCTTCCTTCCTTCCTTATTTTATTTTATTTTATTTTTTATTTTTTTTATTTATTTTAAAAAGATTGCTGACCTGACCCAATAAGGTAGAACTTCTTAATAGCGTTGCTGGAAATAGTGACCTCCTCAGCCTTGGCCCAGTTGGTCCTGCTAGGCGTAGCATCATGTGTTACCCCAGGGGGTCCTAGTGTTTACCCCAGTGGGTCCTAGTATGCTAAATTAAAAATACTCTCTATATGTGACAGGGTGGGCCACAACCTATGGTTATAGTAACTTCAAATGTTAAAACAAAAGGTTTCCTAACATAGTTTGATTCCTGAAAGTAATATGCTTTCATGGTATAGAAAAGCATAATGAAAATAAAAAATTCATATCCCAACTACTGATAACATTTTAATATAGGTTCTTCCAGTTTTTTCCTATGCATACTTGAAAGGACTTTTAATAGTAACATGTAGTTTTGAACAAGATCGGTTTGTGCTTTTTGTTTTTGTTTGATCCTGGTGTAGAGTAGTAGACCACTGTTTGGGAATACAGAAGATACCCCTATGTGTGCATATACTTGTATTCATGTAATTTGGAACTGACTCCTAGCTTGACCACTTAACTAACTTACTTACTTACTTTCTTTCTTTCTTTTAAAGATTTTATTTATTTATTCATAGAGACAGAGACAGAGAGAGAGGCAGAGACACAGGCAGAGACACATGCAGACTCCATGCAGGGAGCCTGACATGGGACTCGATCCCGGGTCTCCAGGATCACACCCTGGGCTGGGCGGTGCTAAACTGCTGCGCCTCCGGGGCTACCCGACCACTTAACTTTAAAAAGTTATTTAGGGGATCCCTGGGTGGCGCAGCGGTTTGGCGCCTGCCTTTGGCCCAGGGCGCGATCCTGGAGACCCGGGATCGAATCCCACGTCGGGCTCCCGGTGCATGGAGCCTGCTTCTCCCTCTGCCTGTGTCTCTGCCTCTCTCTCTATCTCTCTGTGACTATCATAAATAAATAAAAATTTTTAAAAAAAAGTTATTTAACCTTCCTGAGTTTCCATTTTTCTCACCTATCAAGTGGGGATAAAGACCTCTTCTGCAGGGTTCTGGGAAGACAATAAAATTATTTGTGGATGGGTCCATGGTATAGTAGACATTTCCCAACAAATGTTTGGATGAAGGAATCAGTGAGTGATGAATGGTTGAATATATTTTGGGGACGGGGATAACTTTCAGATTGTCCATCCAATGGTATAAGAATTGTGTGAGCAGGCATGACTAGCTTCCAGTTCTTGTGGTCTTCTGATGCTGATAATTGCACTGTCATTATTATACTAACAAAAGCAGCTTAAAAGTGTGACTATTAAGTGAGCAAGTTATCTGCTTACCTCTTTTTTATAACTGTACTTCGTTTTGCATGTAAATTTGGTATATAATGATGATAACAGTTATGGAGACAGTTGGATTTTCTTGTACAGGCTGTTGGTTTTATAATTGAGAGACCTGGGTTTGAACCCTGTTCTGCCAGTACTTTGGAGTGGTCACTTAGTATTTGAGTCTTAATCATTTAACAATATTTGCATTTACTGTATACCAGATACTGTAAAGTTTCAGTTTCCTCATTATAAAACAGGAATAATATAATTCCTACTTCAGCTTCAGAGTTGTTTTAATGATGTAAAAAGAGATAATATATGGGTTTGCAAATAAAAGTTGTCAGACTGAAATATTTTTGCATGCTTCAGATGTATGTTTGCTACTTGGTTTCTCTACCTAGAAGCCTAGGTATGTGATGTATATCCCTTTCAGGAAAAGTTGATGCATTATGGAAATAGTTCTAGGGTCCGGATTGCCAAGATAATGACAATACCAGAAGGTAGAGTGACTTTGATCTTGGAAAGACCTAGCTCATTCCCAGCTCTACTACCTCTTTGTAGCTGTATGATTGATATAAAGCAAAGTTCCTTATCTTTCTGACCCTCAAATTTTCCATTTTAAAAGTAGGGATGATTATTTTGCAAGGCTGCAAGATTGAGATATATGGTATATAGAATACTTTGCATCATGTCTGGCATATAGGAGACATTTTTGTTTTGTGAGGTAATGAATAGAGAAGGAAAGCTTGTCAAATGGATGGAGTCATCATTATGAAATGGAGGAAGTCCCCTGGAGGAGGACAGCACTTGTGCTGACCATCTTTCTGTGTTGGTACTACCTTTTCTTGACCCTTAGAAATGAGTAAATGGATGAGGCTTTTTATCCTAAAAGTGTAATTCTAAATATTAGTGGTTTCTTAAAATACTTATCAACTTCTCTCTTTCCCCGGTGAGTGATGACATAGTCTTATCAACATAGTGACAAACGTAACTATGATTGATAGAAATAAGAATCTAACTTGATATGCATTTCTGCTTTTAATACAAAAGCAAATAAACTCCTGTAAGTGGTAGAAATGAGAGTGGAGAAACATGCTTTATGCTTTGCTGTTTGAAAGGTATCATTTGCTCCACAAAGAAAGGCATCATTTCTATTACTTTGTACACTCAAAATCATTAAAAAAATATATCCTTGACACCTGTAATTGACTAGATACTAGGAAAATGATAATGATTCTTTGGAAATATATAATCTTGTTGAATTTAGTAAGGGAAGAGAAAATTATTACAGCATATTTTTGGTCACTGAAAAGACCTAAAATAAAAATAAAAATCCTATTTGTATAGGTGTGGAAGATTTCAAATTGCTGGTTATTCAGTTTCATTTGTTTCTATAAGCCTGACTTACATATATGATAGTTATCTCTTAAATATTGCTTCCCCTGGGGAGTAAAATTATTTACACATAAACATGTATTATATCTAATACTTTTATGACTTTTGGTCCAACACTTTTCGTAAGTTACAGATTTGATGAAAACTGAGGGTATAGTATGTCCTTTTGAATTTGGATACTCCTGAAGGTGTCTGCTTAGAACCTGTTGACATATAAGATAGTTTATGATGAGTATTTCAACTTGGATCAAGGAAAGCTCATCATATAGTCTTACTTTTTTTCTTTTTCTTTTTGTTTTTTGAGGTAGAATCTGTCAGTATATTTATTGATTTATTAAATATTTATTTGAGAGAGAGTGAGAGGGGGAGCGCACATAAAGCAGAGGGAGAGGAAGAGGGAGAAGCAGACTTCCTGCTGAACAGGGAGTCCGTTTTAGGGCTTGATCCCAGGACTTCAGGTTTTTTTTTAAAAAACATCTTTTTATTTTTTTAATTTTTATTTATTTATGATAGTCACACAGAGGGAGAGAGAGAGGCAGAGACACAGGCAGAGGGAGAAGCAGGCTCCATGCACCAGGAGCCTGACGTGGGATTCGATCCCAGGTCTCCAGGATCGCGCCCTGGGCCAAAGGCAGGCACCAAACCGCTGCGCCACCCAGGGATCCCCAGACTTCAGGTTTACAACCTGAAAGCAGACTCCCAGTCAACTGAGCCACCCAGGTGGGCCTAGTGTTGCTTTTCTAATCTCATTAATATATCCACAAATCCCTCCAATTGGGAAGGTTAGTACTTGGTTAGAAGAGGAGGGTAAATTGTGTTTCCCAGTTCTACAACGCCTATATATACTTCCTTGATATATACCAGCTATAATCTTGAGCAGAAGAGTGACTTAAGGTATATAATAAGAAGAGCTGTCAAAAAATAGCTTTTAGTTCTAAGAAGTATCCAATATATTCTGTAGGAAAATGATCAGCTTCAGTCTTTCTCATTTGACCCATGAGACTTTATCTAACTGGCTAGATATGACTGAAATAGTTAATTATATCTTTACCTGTTATGTTTAATGCCTTAGTGAAAGTCTTTCTTACCTACCTTATTTGGGGGAATATTGATTTGTATAGTAGTACTAACTTTCCTGGACCAACTTGAGCTGTTCTAACACAAAATGGATTTTGATATTTGAAGGAATTAGCAGAGAGCTTGTTTATATTCTTACACGAGATGATTTTCCAAGAGTCTGTCATCTATTTTGGAATATTACTTTGAAGTGCTAATAAGTATCCATATTGTAAAGATGGGATATTTTCTTAATGGCCTAAAAGGTACTTTTATTCAGGTTGTTTAAATGGTTCTTAGTTTAAGGAAGGAACAATGGCTTCTTCAGGCCACATTTTCTTTTTCTGTTTTTTTATGATTATTTTATTTTATTTTTTATTTTATTTTATTTTTTAAATTTTTTATTTATTCAGAGAGAGAGAGAGAGAGAGGCAGAGACACAGGCGGAGGGAGAAGCAGGCACCATGCAGAGAGCCTGACGTGGGACTGATTCCCGGGTCTCCAGGATCACGCCCTGGGCTGCAGGTGGCGCTACACCGCTGAGCCACCCGGGCTGCCCTGATTTATTTATTTTAAAGAGAGAGACAAAGAGAGTGTGGCAGGGTGGGGGACAAAGGGAGAGGGAAAGAGTGCTGGGCAGACTCCCTGCTGAGTATGGAGCCTGGATGGACTCAAGGTTCCATCTCTCAACCCTGAGATCATGACCTGAGTGGAAATCAAGAGTCTAATGCTTTACGGTTTGAGCCACCCAGGCGCCCCAGGGCACATTTTCTTCTAAGAGAAAAAAAGGACAGGGGCATCTGGGTCGCTCAGTCAGTTAAGCATCTGCCTTTGGCTCAGGTCATGATCCCAGGGCCTGGGATCAAACCTCACATCTGGCTCCCTGCTCAGCAGGAAGTCTGCTTCTCCCTCTCCCTCTGCTCCCCTCTTCCCCAACCTTACACACTTTCTCTCTCTCTCAAATAAATCTTTAAAAAAGAGAAATAAAGGACATTTATATTATTAGTAACCCATTGTTAAGACTGAGGTAATTTGTATCAGTAAGTTATTTTGGTAATTAAAGCCAGTATCATTCAAACAAACCATTTTTTCACTGGAAGTCATTAAAAAAATATAAAGAAGTATTTCTTTTTATATTTAGGTTCTGAAATGATGTTTGTTAATGCCCTGGTTCATAAGTCCAGAGTGACACATCATACAAGGTGTGACTAATTTCATCCAAGGATGGCGAGTAGAATCTACTTGGTTTTGTTTGACTTACATTTGTGGAAACTTTTAGGTTTGTAGATTGAAAGGTCGTAAATAGAGGAGCCAATGTCTTCCTTAGAAGGTAACAAATATGATTTGACTTCTTAAAAATGCTGATTGTGATGTATTCCCTAGGTCACACGAGCCTCCTAATTGTGAATTACGCTACTCTTTGGAAAGTCTTCTGCTCATCCCCCTTTTAGTATTTCATCCCAGTAACCACTCCATTTCTTGTTGAAATGCTATATTCTTCTTGCTGCTTTTATACTCTAGTAGTTCGTTCTTTCTTTCTCTGCCCCATCCCCGTGGGTAGGAGAAAGGGAAAGGGCCTGCCTACCGGTGACAGAATGCAATAAGGAAGTAAATGTAGATGTTCTTGAACACAAAAACTGCCAATCTCCCCCCACCCCCAGATCTTGCCATCCAGTCATCTTAACTCTCAGCTTTAACTATTGCTTTAACTGAAGTTTGGAGTAGTTGAAGAGTCTCTTAGTGCTTTGGTCAGAACCTTAGGCTCAGTTACTTCCTTGGTGCTTTAGTCCTGGTTATGAAAAGTAGTCAAATGCAGCTGCCAGCGTCTTCATGCTGGTGGGGAGAAGGTACTTGGTGCTCTGTCAGCTGCTTTCTTATTGACTGGGCAAGGCAGAGGACTGGTGACATTGAAGCAGATCAGTGACTGCACATAAATTCTATATAAAAGTCTTCTTCCCCTTTCAGTTAGGTCAGTCACCTAGGTTTATACCTTTGGCTCATTGAATTTTTCAACCCTTTAGTTTGTCATCATGACCTGTTTAATTTCTTTTAAAAGTCTCTCAAATTACCCCCACCCCAACCTAGGCCCTTATGTCCCTTCTCTGTATTATGTTTCACTCTTTGAACTGTGTAATCTTACCTCATAAAATGCAGACCACTGATCTTTACATCTTGAAATCATTGCGGTCCTCACTTAGGAGAAGTCTCCTGTGCCTTCCTATTTTCTCCTATAGCAGGTGTCTGTCTTTCACTGGTATTATACTTACTCACCGTATACCCTGGTTTTCTTCTTAGCAGTCTGTCCCCAAACTAACTAACCTTCCAAGGTATCTGCCAATACTGCACATATATGAACTTCCATATCCAGATTTTGCTACTCAGTTACTTTATCCAAAGAAACTACTCTGCTCATCTAACCCATGGCAGTGCTTTCTGCCATTTTTCTGTGCTCTCTAAATTTTTCTGGGACACTTTGTGTAAGCCTTACTACTTGCATCATCTGTCTTGTGTGCTGACTTTTCACATGTGGTCATGAAGCCCTTGAAGAACAGAATGTGCTTTTGAATTCCCCATAGGCCATACCTGCTTCTGTGCTTCCATCCCCATTGGTTCTCATCCAAGGATTGCCATGAGCTGTGGATATGTCCTTGATGAGCTGTGCATGACAGAATTGTGATGAATGTGTAAAAGGGAAAGGTGAGCAGATGTTCAACCCAGTAAAGTAAAACTTTCTAGTGGTGCTACTTCATTGTGGATTGGTTTGCCTTGTAAACACAGTCTCATGGCAGGTGTTCCCTTGTAGGCTAAATGGCTGCTCTGCCACAGATGCTGTCAAGGAGATTCCTGCACAAGGTAGGAGGGGAGGGTATTATGCAGTTAGATAAACTTGGGCCCCTTCAACTTTGTGATTCTTTTTTTTTTTAAGACTTTATTTATTTGAGAGAGGTTGAGAGAGAGAACACAGAAGTGGGGGGGGGCGGGGGAGAGGAGAAGCAGGCTCCCCACAGAGCAGGGAGCCTGATGCCCAGCTTGATCCCAGGACCCTGAGCTGAAGGCAGGTGGGATCATAACCGACTGAGCCACCCAGGTGCCCCTCAACTTTGTAACTCTAAGTAACTACTCTTTTGACCTAATAAAGTAGAGATCAGAGAGGCTGATGGGAATTGAGGGATTGACTAGGGTACTGTGAAGAAGTTAAACAGAAATTCTGATAATTTATAGCTGAGTAGTCATTATAGTTTATGGTCGTATTTTTCAGTGCTGTCTTTATATTCCATGATGTTGAAAACAAAATTCAAAATTATAAAATATGTTTTTGTGGCCTTCACATTTGATCATTTATTTGACTACTGAGAGAGTGCCATTTGGAAGGCTGTCTAGCCTATATAGATTCTTTATTTGAAAACTTTTTGAATTACTGAAAACAAAATGTTTATTGCAGCTGCGTGGTCATTTCACTTACTGGCAAATAGGAGAATTATGCTTACAATTTCCACAATGATAGAGGATGTGAACTTCAGCTGATTGAAATTTGCTTTTTTTCTCCCTTTTTAAATCAAATCCAGTGGTGAACATAGTAGTTTTTGTGCTCACTCTCTTGATTGTGAATTGATTTGTCACTGTTGTATTTGTTAGCTTATCCTAAGGCATGCCCAGCATTTTTCTCAAGTCTTTTGGGGGGAGGGAAGTCTCTAGAATCCTCACTTTATGATGAAGTATGGTTTTTTTTTTTTCCTATTTAAAAGTGATCCTTTTATTGTCATAAATGAGTTCTAGTCCTCAAGCAAGGATTTCAAAAACTGCTTCTGACTGCAAAACCGATGTCATTCATGGCCTCTCCCACCTTTAAGCAGATAGGCTGCTTTTGTGGTCTCATAGACTTGTGGAATGTCTAAAAGAACTTTAAAGTTATTTGGTTCAATTTCTTTGTTCATTTAGGAAATGTTGTGGAGTCTCTACTATTTGTCAAGCCTCATTCTAGGTATAAGGAAACAAATGTATAAAAGTGTAAGACTGGGGTGCCTGGATGGTGCAGTTGCTTAAGCATTCAACTCTTGGTTTCGGCTCATGTCATGATCCCAGTGTCTTAAGATTGAGCCCTTTGTTGGGCTCTGTGCTTAGCATGGAGTCTGCTTAAGATTCATTCTCCTGGGATGCCTGGGTAGCTCAGTGGTTGAGCATCTGCCTTCGGCTCAGGGCATGATCCTGGATCCGGGGATCAAGTCCCACATCAGGCTCCCTGTGAGGAGCCTGCTTTTCCCTCTGCCTGTGTCTCTACCTCTCTCTCTCTGTGTCTCTCATGAATAAATGAATTTAAAAAAAAAAGAAAAAGATTCTTTTTCCCTTTCCCCCTGCCTTTCCTGCTCATGCTGTCTCTCTTTCTAAAATAAATAAATCTTAAAAAACAAAATAAAGCAAAAAAACAGTATAGAACCTTCACCTTCTTGGCAAAAGTAAAATAAAACAAGAAGAGGGGCATTTCCACAGTGAAATAACTTTTTCATTATTTTAGAACAGCCTTAGGTTTTTCAGATGCAAGGTCATTATCAAATGAAGGGATCATAACGATCAAGGCTTGTTGCCAGTGGTGTATTTGCTTTGCCAAATTCATATACGAATGGTCATGCCTTCTTTGGTATGTGTACTTAGTTCTTAAATGTGAACTAATATGATTTTGCCTCTGTATTAGTTTCCTATGGTTCCCACAACAAATTAGCATAAACTTGATAGCATAAAACAAATCTATTTTCTCGCTGTTCTGGAAACCAAAAGTCTGAAATCAAGGTACTATAGTATGGCCACTGTCCCTCTGAAGGTTTTAGAGGAGAATCGTTTGCCTCTTGTAGTTTCCAGTGGCTCTGGGCTTTCCTTGGCTTTGTACCACACCAATCTCTACCTCCATCTCTATATCATCTTTCCCTCTCTGTCTTTATGTCCTCTCTTCTTGTAAGGACACCAGGCATTGGATTTAGGGCCCACTTGAAATCCTAAATCCAGGATGATTTCATCTCACAATCACTAATTATGTCTACAAGAGCCCTATTTCCATATAAGGTCACATTCTGAAGTTCTGGGTGACATGAATTTTGGGGGTATCCTCTTCAACCCACTGAAGCCTCTGGTCCTTTTTGACCCCAAATCTGTATTTATGTAGATCCACAGGCAGAAAGAAGAACTATTTGTGTGTGTGTATATATGTATCTCAAATGTTAATCCTTAGGCTTGAAAATAAAAGTAGTGAATTTTTTAAAAAATATTTTATTTATTTATTTATTTATTTATTTATTTATTTATTTACTTACTTACTTACTTACTTACTTACTTACTTACTTATTTGACAGAGAGCATAAGCAAAGGAAGAGGGAGAAGCAGGCTCCCCACAGAGCAGAGAGCCCAATGCAGGACTAGATCCCAAGACCTGGGATCATGACCTTTGAGCCCAAGGCAGACACTTAACCGACTGAGCCACCCAGGCTCCCAAAGGGGTAAATTAAATACTTTTGTTGTATTAAAATTTTTTAGGAAAATAATTTCTTTTGCATTAATAATGAAATAAAGAATACGAAATAGACTTTCTTAAAAGAACAGTTTTCAGTTCAGAGCTGTATTAAGCAGTAGATACAAAGATTTCCTGTGTACTCCCGGCTTCACATGTGCATAGCCTCCCTCATTATCAACGTCCCCCACCCAGAGTGTTATGTTTATTACAGTTGATGAGCCTACCCTGACATATCATTATCGCCCATCTTCCATAGTTTACATTAGGATTTCCTCTTGATTTTGTACATTCTGTAGGTTTGGACAAATGTGTAATGACATATATATACCATTATAGTATCACACAAAGTAGTTTTATTGCCCTAAAAATCCTCTGTGTTCTACTGATTCATCTATCTCTCTCCACTAAACTCTGTCTCCTGATATTTTCACTGTCTTGATAGCTTTGCCTTTTCTTGTCTTGTTTCTTATATGATGTCATATAGTTGGAAACAAAAATAACATAGCCTTTTTAGATTGACTTCTTTCACTTAATAGTATTCACTTAAGTTTCCTATATATCCTGTCATGACTTAATGGCTTATTTCTTCTTTTAGCACCAAGTAACATTCCATTGTCTGGATGTTCACCTACTGAAGGACATCTTGGTTACTTCTAATTTTGGCAGTTATTAGTAAAGCATCTGTAAACATCCATGTGCAGGTTTTAGGCGAATCTAAGTTCTCACTTCCTTTGAATAGATACCAAGGAGCATGGATTGCTGGATTACATGGTAAGAGGATATTTAGTTTTGCAAGAAATAGCCAAAATATCTTCCAAAGTGGCTGTACCATTTTTCTGTTGCTCCACATCTTTGCCAGTATTTGGTGTTGTCAGCATTGTGGATTTTGGCCATTCTAATACATGTGTAGTGGTATCTCAGTCTTTTAATTTGCATTTTCCTGATGATGAATGGGAAGCTTGTTTTCATATGGTTATTTGCCATCTGTATGCCTTTGGCGAGGTGTCTGTAGGGTCTTTGGCCTGTTTTTTTTTTTTAAAATTTTTTTTCTTTTATTTATTATTTATGATAGTCACACAGAGAGAGAGAGAGAGAGAGAGAGAGAGAGAGGCAGAGACATAGGCAGAGGGAGAAGCAGGCTCCATGCACTGGGAACCCGACGTGGGATTCCATCCCGGGTCTCCAGGATCGCGCCCTGGGCCAAAGGCAGGCACCAAACCGTTGCGCCACCCAGGGTTCCCTGGCCTGTTTTTTAATCAGGTTGTTTGTTTTCTTATTGTTGAATTTTAAGAATACTTTGTATTATTTTAAATAATAGGCCTTTATCAGATATGTCTTTTGTAAATATTTTCTTGCTGTATGACTTGCAGTCTAACTCTTTTGACAGTGTTTTGCAGGCCAGAAGCTTTTAATTTTAATGAAATCCAGTTTATCAATTCATTCTTTCATGAATCATGCCTTTGGTGTTATATGTAAAAAGTCATCAACCAAAACCTACATAGATTCTCTCCTTTGTAAACTTCTAGGAGTTGTATAGTTTTTTTGTTTTAGGGTTAGTTCTGTGATCCATTTTGAATTAATTTTTCTGAAGGGTCTGTGTCTAGATTAATTTTATTGCATGTGGATGTCCAGGTGTTATAGCATGATGGCTGAAAAGGCTGTCTTTTCTCCAATGTATTGCTTTTGCTCCTTTGTCAGAGATCAGTTGATTCTATTTATATGGGGCTATTTATGGGCCTTCATTTCCATTATTCTGTGTATTCTTTTGTCAATATTATCCTTTCTTGATTATTGTGGCTTTATAGTGAGTCTTTAAGTCAGATGGTGTCAGTCCTCCAGAACAGTTTTGTTCTTGCCCTTCATATTGTGTTGTCTGTTCTGGATCTTTTGCCTTTCCATGTAAAATTTAGAATCAGTTTTTCAGTATCCACAAAATAAGTTGCTGGGATTTTCATTGCATTTGCCTGAATCCATAGATCAAGTTGGGAAGACTTCGCTTCTTGATAAGTTTAAGTTTTCTTATCCATGAACATGGAATAACTCTCCATTTATTTAGTTCTTTGCTTTCATTCATCAGAGTTTTATAGTTTTCTTCATATAGATCTTGTACATATTTTATTAGATTAATACCAAGTGTTTCATTTTGGGGCTTGCCAATATGTAAATGATACTGTGTTTCAGATTTTAAATTTCACTTGTTCATTGCTGGCATATAGGAAAGTGATTGACTTTTATATATTCATGTTGTATATCCAACCTTGCTATAATTGTTTATAAGTTCCAGGAGGGTTTTTTTGTTGTTGTTCATTTCTTTTGGATTTGCATAGATTATCATGTCACCTGCAAACAAAAGCAGTTGTGTTTCTTCCTAATCTTTATATGTCTTATTGCATTAGCTAGGACATCCAGTATGATCTTGAAAAGCATTGGTGTAAGGAGACTCCTTTGCTTTGCTTTTCTTAGTTGGAAAACTTCAAGTTTCTCACCATTAAATATAATGGTGGCTGTAGTTTCTTTGTAGATGTTCATTAACAAGTTGTGGAAGTTCCCCCCTATTCCTGGTTATTGAGAGTTTTATCATGAAAGAGTCTTGTATTTTGTCAAATGCTTTTTCTGCATGTATTGATGTGATCATATGATTCTTCTGTAGCCTGTTGATGTGAGAGGTTACACTGAATGATTTGCAAATGTTGAATTGACATTGTATACCTGGGATAAATCTCACATGGTCATGGTATATAATTCCTTTTATCCACTGTTGGATTCAATTTGCTAATAACTTTTTGAGAATTTTTGCATTTCTGTTTATGAGAGATATTGGCCTGTAGTTTTCTTGGAATATCTTTGCCTGGCTTTGGTATTAGAGTAACACTGGCTTCATAAAGTGACTTAGGAAGTATTTCCTCTGCTTCTGTCTTCTAAAAGAAATGATAGAAAAGTGGTGTGATTTCTTCCTTAAGTGCTTGGTAGAATTCACTAGTGCACCTGTCTGGGTCTGTTGCTTTCTGTCTTGGAAGGTTGTTGATTATTGATTCAATTTCTTTAATAGATATAGGCCTATAGGGATAGTCCAATTCTTGTGTGAGTTTTGGCAGATTGGGTCATTCAGGGACTTATTCTATTTCATCTACATTATCAAATTTGTGGATATAGAGTTGTTGATAGTATTCCTTGATTATCCTTTTAATGTCCATTGGATATGTATTGTGATGTCCTTTCTTTCATTTCTGATATTAGTAGTTCTTAATTGTACCAATCCTTGTTCCTACATCCCCCCACCCCCCAGAAGGAATTTAATACGGTGAATAGATGTTGGGGGATGAAAGAGCAAAAGTGAAAGACAGTAATAACCTTAGGAAGTAGTCCCATGCCTAGATTGAAGGAAATAAGAGAATATTATCATAAGATAGGAGTTTGAAAGGAGTATCCACAGAGCTGGTGTTCAGAGTCTGGGGAGGGCATAATGAGCCACCACTTCACCTGAGTAACATGGAGGAAGGGTCTGCAGAGTTGAGGGAAGTCTACTGCCATGTTCTTTTTTTTTTTTTTTTAAAGATTGTATTTATTGAGAAAATGAGCGAGCGGGTGTACACCAAGCTAGGGGAGAGGCAGAAGGAAAGGGAGAAAGCATCTCAAACAGACCCCATGCTCAGTGTGGAGCCTGATATGGGCTCAGTCTCATGACCCTGAGATCATGACCTGAGCCAAGATCAAGAGTTGGATGCTTCACTAAGCCACGTAGCCACCCTGCCCATGTTTTCTTCTTTAAAAAGCTGCCCATAAACATAATCCAGTCAACTGAAATGTAAAGTATAGGTAATCACTGTTGAGTAAATATGGGTTTTGGAGTATAATCATAAAACACTAAATTCTAGCAGTCAAAAATAAAGGATAATAGAGTAAAAACAGGAGGAAGGAATTAGTGAAGGCAAAAACATGTATAGTGATTTATAAAAAGAACAGGGTTTTCTGGAGAAGAAAACTTGGAAGAGTTTGGATAAAGTTGATCCACATGTACTTAGACATAACACTTTAACTCTTTTTTCTTTTTAAGGTTTTGTTCATTTATTCATGAGAGACACATAGAGGCAGAGGCATAGGCAAAGGGAGAAGCAGGCTCCGTGCGGGGAACCTGATGCAGAACTCTGTCCTAGGACCCCAGGATCATGATCTGAGCCAAAGGCAGATGGTCAACCACTAAGCCACCCAGGTGCTCCAGCAATTTAACTCCTGATTATAGACCCTCAAAAAATGCTGCTAATATGCGTAAGGAAGCACATGAGTGTTGATGCAGCATTGTTTGTAGTAGTAAAATCTAGAAACATTTTTAATATCTATCAGTAGAAATGGCTAAATAGTAGGTGCTATATTCATACTATGTCCCATAGCATTTCAATCCACATGTATCATTATGTCTACATAGAAAAGTTAAAAAGAAAGGTACTTGGTTGGCTCAGTTGGAAGAGTATGCAACTCTTGATCTTGGGTTCATAAGTTTGAGCGCCACATTGAGTATAGGGATTACTTAAATAAATAAAACTTAAAAAGTTGCAAAGAGATATACTCCCCAAAAGGACCTGGCTCAGTTTCATGGATGAATGCTTACAAATGCTTAAGGAACTTTTATGAAAGCTTATTATGTGCGTTATATGAATTCTAAAAATAACGCATGAAATCCTATCACCATTATCATCCTCACCCCTTTTTTATAGATAAGTACCCTGTGGCACAAATGGTTAATTTGCCTGGTGTCAACCACTAGGAAGTGACAGACCTGGGATATAAATCCAGGCAATCTTCCTCCAAAGGCTGTACTCAACCACTATGCTATACTCATCCCTGTGCTATCTAAACTATTTCAAATTGTAATGAAAAATGAAACTTGTATAATGAGTTTTTAAAGACTAATTAGTAAAATATCTAAATATGTAGTAAATACAGTATATGAAAAGAGAACTGCAGAACAATCTCAATCATATTAACACTATCCTAGTAAAATATTAGCAAAGTAGCAGAATTTTATTAGACTGTTAAACCTGCAACTTTAGCAGATGGAGCTATTCTAAGAAGATAAGGATTATTCACTGTTGGGAAATCTATTTCAAACTTTTTTTTAAAAAGATTTTATTTATTCATGAGACACACACACACACACACAGAGGCAGAGACACAGGCAGAGGGAGAAGCAGGCTTCGTGCAGGGAGCCTGATGTGGGACTCGATCCCAGGACTCCGGGATCCACCCTGGGCCAAAGGCAAGCACTAAACCGCTGAGCCACCCAGGGATCCCCCTCTATTTCAAAATCTTACCACACAAATCAAAGGAAGAAAAGCAAATGATATTGTTTACTTAATAATTTTTCAAATGATAGAGGAAAATATTCTAGATTAAATAATTTAATATAGAAAAATAAGTATAATTGGAATAAAAATGAAAACTTATGTGCCCTTTTCCATTCCTAATTTCTCCCTTTCTAGAAGTAACCCGTTTGGTGAATATCAGGTAAATCAGATAAAATATTTTAATGTATTCAGGTCATCTTACAGTGTTACTTAGCTGAAAAGTAAATAAAAATCATGCTATTATGTACATAATGTTTACTGTTTTATCCTTAACCTTTATAGAATTGTGCATTGTTTTTTTCAAGTATAGTTGACGCGGAATGTTACCTTAGTTTCAAGTGTATAACATGGTGATTCAACATCTCTACACATTACGCTCTGCTCACCACAAGTGTAGCTACCATCTGTCACCATACAACACTATTACAGTACCACTGATATATTCCCTGTGCTGTACCTTTTATTCCTGTGATTGTTTCATCCATAACTGAATGAAGGAACATAACTGAATGAACTGAATGAATGAACATAACTGAATGAACTGCATCTCCCATTCTCCTTCACCTGTTTTGCCCACTCCTACCCCCCTTTACCCTGGCAATCATCATTTTAAACTTGTTCTTTGTAGGTCTAATTCTACTTTTCATTTGTTTATTTATTTGTTTTATCTTTTAGAATCCACATTAGAGTGAAATCATTTGGTATTTGTTTTTCTCTATTTGGCTTATTTCACTTAGCATAATACCCTCTAGGTCTTTGTTCCTTCTTTCTTTACCCGTATCTCATGGCAGTTAAACAAAGGGAGATAGGAGTGTGCGAGGGAGATGGAAACCTAAATTCAGATTTCCTTTAATAAGTCATGTTGTATATTGGCTGCTCCTTCTTCCCCGTTTCTCTGTGGGTACTTCCTTTTTCTTCCAGATGAACTGCTTATTTTCAACTACTTACCTCAGGATCCACTTCTCAGGGGATGAAGATAGGCTGTCATTTTTCCTATAAAATTTCCTATCCATCTCTTGACGTGGCTGCTTGCATTCCCATGGTGTCATTTCAGTTTCATCCATTGTTTCCTTACATTCATTGTTGGGCTTGATTAGATGGAGGTCAGGTTCAGTTTTTTTGGGTTAAGAATACTTCACAAGTGGTGCTTTTTATTTCCTATTGCATCCTATCAAGAAGCATTAATATCTGGTTGTTCCACTTTTGTTGATAAGATTGCTCAATAACAGTGGCAGGGTAGTTGTTCTGCATTATGATGAACTCAAAGGTTCTTGAAAGCCCGGGCAAAAAGGGAGTATAACATATGGTGTAATCCTCATTGTTCAGTGCCTAGCAGTTATCTTTTGAGAATAGATAATGACTTTGCCAAGTACTATGGATGACTCTTCAATTAGAGTACTTGAGAGAATCTTTTCTTTTTCTCTTTTTTAACAGGAAAGAGAAATTAAATGATCTTGCTGGATGTTTTATACACACACACACACACACACACACACACACACACACATATGTGTGTGTATGTGTTATTCACATCCCTTTCCCTAGTGCCTAGTATAGTGCCTGACATGTATGTAACAGATGATTGAGTGAGATATTTATGGAATGAATGACCTAACAAAAGAATATATGTACCTACATGTATGTAGATTCCCTTAAGGGAACTTTCTCTCATCAGGCGTCCTGGATGAGAATTGCATTGTAGCACAAGAAGAGTAGTCCTAATTTTCTCTTGGTACATATTTGCAAGTATTTGTTCTCGACTGTTACTTATAAGATCCAGTGTAGGTACTAATCTGGAGATGGATGAATGGGATGTTGTTTCACACCGCCCTCACCCTCCACCCCCTGCCTCTGTTTTTAGAGTGTGTACAGAAAAAGAAGAAAACAATTCTCATCTTAATTTTTCTCCCAATTCCCATGCTTTATTAGTACCACCATTGCTAGAATTTAGAGTTTTAGAGGAGGAATATGGGATGATTTTAAGAGAAAAATCCTTTCTATACATTGAGAAGATCACTCCCAGTTCTGAAAAGCTTTGGGCCTTTTTTGAAGGTCAGAGAAATACATTGTCTATTACAGGTAAATTAGATCATCCCGTTTTTTTAAAGTTTTTAATTTTAATTCTAGTACAGTTAACATACAGTATTAGGCTCTCATCCCATTTTTAGAATGTAGTGGGGAACAAAACAGGACATCAGTTCCTTTTTTAATAGAGTTGGCACAATGTTGCTTAAGTTTCAGGTGTACAACATAGTGATTCAACAACTCTGTACATTATGCTCTGTTCATCACATGTAGCTACCACCTGTCACCATATAACACTGTTACAGTGCCATTGACTATATTCCCTGTGCTGTGTCTTTTACTTTGGTGACTTATTCAGTCCCTAACTGGAAGCCTGTATTTCCCTCTCCCCTTCACCCGTTTTGCCCATCCCCTGACCCTTTCCCTTTCCCTGATGGTAACCATCAGTTTGTTCTCTCT
Organism: Vulpes lagopus; assembly: GCF_018345385.1. Taxonomy (NCBI): domain Eukaryota; kingdom Metazoa; phylum Chordata; class Mammalia; order Carnivora; family Canidae; genus Vulpes; species Vulpes lagopus. Next base: position 75,840,347 of record NC_054830.1, read on the forward strand.
ATTTATGGGTCTGCTTCTGCTTTTTGTTTGTTCGTTTTGTTTTTTAGGTTCCACATGTAAGTGAAATCACGTGATACTTGTTCTCCAACTTAGTTCATTTATCATAATACCCTCTAGGCCTGCCCATGTTGTCACAAATGGCAAGAATGCATCTTTTCCTTTTTTTTTTTTTAAGGGCTGAGTGGTAGTACAATGTGTGTATGTACATACATATGTGTGCACACATACCATAACTTCTTTATTTATTCATCATGGATGGACACTTGGGTTGCTTCAGTATCTTGGCTATTGTAAATAATGCTGCAATAAACATAGGGATGCATATGTCTTTTTGAATTAGTGTTTTTGTTTTCTATGAGTAAATACCCAATAGTGAAATTTTTGCATCATATATTTCTATTTTTAATTTTCTGAGGAACCTCCATATTGTTTTCTGCAGTGGCCGCACCAGTGTACATATCCACCAGCAGTGCACAAGGGTTCCATTTTCTCCACGTCCTCACCAACACTTGTTATTTTTTGTCTTTTTTAATTTTAGCCATTGTGACAGTAGGAGGAGATATCTCGTTATTTTGATTTGCATTTCCCTGATCATTAGTGATAATGAGCATCTTTTCATATGTCTGTTCGCTATTTGTATGTCTTCTTTAGAAAGATATCTGTTCAGGTCCTCTATCCATTTTTAATCAGATTTGTGTGTGTGTGTGTTTTATAAATTCTTCATATATTTTGGATATTAAGCCTTTACAGATATATAATTTTTAAATATCTTCTTCCATTCAATAGGTTGCCTTTTTGTTTTGTTGAAGGTTTCCTTCGCTGTGCAAAAGCTTTTTTTTTTTTTTATGTAGTCCCAATAGTTTCTTTATGTTTCCCTTGCCTTAGGGGAGACATACCTAGAAAAATATTGTTACAGCCAATGTTAGAGAAATTAATCATGTTCTCTTCTATGATTTTTATGGTTTCAGGTCTCATATTTGGGTCTTTCATGCATTTTGAGTTTATTATGTTTTAAGAAAGTGGTTGAGACTTACTATTATGCACTTAGTTGTCCAGTTTTCCCAGCACCATTTATTGAAGAGACTGTCTTTTCCCCATTGTATACTCTTGCCTCCTTAGTCATAGATTAATTGTCCGTGTAGTTGTGGGTTTATTTCTGGGCTCTCTATTCTGTTCCATTGATCTATATCTATTTTTGTGCCAGTGCCACACTGTTTTGATTAGTGAAGCTTTGTAGTATGTCATGAAATGACATCGATTTTAATGGAAATCCATGCATGATCAAATAACTAATGTGCAAGAAAAAGTACGAATTGCAGCAATTTATTTTTATTTTTCATTTTTTAAAGAGAGTGGAGAGAAGGGCAGAGGGAGAGAGAGAATCTTAAGCCGGCTCCATACCTAGCGTGTGGAAAGAGAGAAGGAGGGAGAGAGAACGAGCAGGGAGATAGGGTAGAGGGAGGGAGAGAATCTTAAGTAAGCCCCACATGCAACGTGGAGCCTGACGTGGGGCTCAATCCACAACCCTGAGATCATGATGTGAGCCAAATCAAGAGTCAGACACCCAACTGGGCCATGCAAGCACTCCTATTTTTATTTTCTATATTTGTTTCTATTGGGAGAATTTGAGTTTAGGGATTATGGATTATTTGAATGATTTGAATGATTATTTTGGGGGTATAGAATTTACTTTTCCAAACATGTCCATGTCCACCATATTTGGCTTATTTAATGAGGAATGTTATAATTGTTCTAATGTTTCTTTATAAAAGCAAATTGGTTCTGACTTGCCCAGAATTTGTATCACTTGCCCAAAAGTTGTATCACTGAGCAATTTAAGGGTTAAAGTAGCTTCCCAGTGTTATTCTGTACTTAGTCCTATTTTTCCCCTCTCTTTGAACTTCTAGTTCATTATAATGCTTCTGGGAATACGAACAGTGAGATGTGCCTCGATTGATACTCAGCTTCAAGGCTCTTACAGTGCTTGTCAGCCTCAGCTTTTTTTCTCTGGGGACCTTTCATATCTCTTAGCTCCTTGCAGCCAACTGAAAATCTCTGTGCTTCTGTTGCCTGCCAGCTTAATGAAAAACTGAGAGTCAGCGAAGTGGCCCCAGGGAGGAGAAACAACCTGGGTCCCATGGCATCGGGACTTCAGGTAGTAGTCTGGTTTGTCACTTTGGATTAGAATGGAAGAGAGCTATGGCCTGGTACATTACTTATTTCTTGCTATAGGAGAGACATAGTTTGTAAAGGGCTTTGAGACTCTCCTGACAGAAAGGCAGGGAAATGAAAGATTTAGCACAAATACACTAAGCTATTACTGCAGACTGCCTAGCAGATGTAATGTCGATTGAGAATGGTAATGCCACATGGAAGGAAACATTCTCTATTGAATTTTTTATTTTATGCCAATAATTTTCATGCAGAAATATCTATTCAGGCAGTAGGCAGCATACTTAAAAAATTAGCATCTTTGTAAATTTCTAATAAGACTACAGGCTCTACATTTTTCTAAAATCACAGTATTTTGCACGTCAAAATGGACTTCTCACAATAAGTCTTGTTCTTGTATTCATATTTGAGGACTATAAACATTGTACAGAGTTTAAAATGGGTTTACATGCTTGTGGAGTCATAGGGTTTGCTCTCTAAAGCAGTGCTTCTTAAACTTTAATGTATGTAGGAATCACTTGGGGATCCTATTAAAGTGGAGATTCTATTCAGTGGGTCTGGGACCTGATATTCTGCGTTTCTCACAAGGTCCCAGGTGATGCCAGTGCTGTTGGTTTAGGGGCCATTATTTGAATAGCAAGGCTTAAAAGAAACAAATATACAAATTCACTAGAAATACTTCTTGTTTTCTAAACTCATTGAATAAATATGCTAAAAACACTTAAAGCATAGCAAATAAATGCTTTTGTGACAATGAATCTTGCTAACAGAAATATCTAATAACCTCTTCTGCCTGGTACTCTATTAGATTCTGGTCCTGAAAGTCCTCAATTATTTATTTTCATGACTGGCTTAACACCTTAAAAAAATACAAGAAGTAGTAGATTTTTATACACTGATGTAACATAGTTATATATTCTTAAATGAGGGTATTCTGTGTGCCAAAGTGTCTGGAACTATATCGGAGTACAGCTGTGGGGGAACCAGAAGAAGGTTTAACTGGGAGCTCAGCATAGCTCTTAGAGGTAGATGGCTTTCTGTAGCAGGTAGGAAGATCACTTCTGAGGTTCCCTCTAAATCTGAGTCTGTAAATAATCACCTAGTGGTGTGCTCTTCACCATTACAAAGTTAAAAACAAGTTTTAATAGACTTTATTCCTACTTGATAACGTTACTATCCTCAAATATTTTAAAAACGTTTGTTGGAGGGTGCCAAGTAGCACAGTCCATTAAGTGTCCAACTCTTGATTTTGGCTTGGGTCATTATCTCAGGGTCATGAGCTCGAGCCTTATGTTGTGCTCCACGTTGAGTGTGGGGCTTGCTTAAGATTCTCTCTCTCTCCCTCACCCCACCCCACTGCTCATTCTCTCTCCCTCATTCTTTTCCTCTGTCTCATTAAAAATAAATAAATAAAATGTTTGTTGGCTGTTCCCATTTCTGAACCTCTTTCCCCCACTTCCCACCTCCAGCACCCTCCCTCTAAATTCTTAGTGTATCAACATCATCTGCTTTTTCATTCACTGAGTATGTATTTGAGTACTTACTGTATACAGATAGGTTATTGTCAAAAAAAAAAAAGGTTATTGTAGTAAATGATCTGGGGGATCCAAAATTGAATAAAGTGCAATCTCTTTTTCAAGATACTCGGTCTCCTGAAGGAGGTAAAATAGCACAGATAATCTGTGTGAATCACAATCTGTTGACACCCTCTACAAAGTGCTCTGTGGGTTCAGAGGAGAGAGAAATGAATCACTGGGGTCTGGAATCACTAGGAGACCCTTTATAGAAAAGATAGCTTTTGAATTGGGTCTTGAAAGCTAGATAACCTTTCCTGGCTGTTCCAAGCAGTGTGTTCCAAGAGAAAACCACACCAGCAAAGTCTGGATGCAAGACAGTAAGGAGATGCAGTTTAGGAATTGTATGGACTGTAGACTCAATGCATTCTTGGATTTGTAACTTCAGGATTTGGACTGTTCGTTTGTGAATGACCCTTGAAGGGTTTTGTGAATTACTGATTTTATTCCCTTGTGAAGAGCTTGGTGTCTCAGGCAGTGAGTAAGACTAGTCATTGGTTCAGCAGCATTCACAACAGAGTCCATCTTTATTCTCTATTCATTCTCATTCCATTTTTCCTTTTACTGTATATTATGTGGGAAAACATTATAGACTTAACAATAATTTAGGATTTGTGGGTAGCTTGTAATTCCCTTCAGTTGCCAAAGCTCTCCTACAAATGGGATGACCATATAATTTATTGCCTGACCTGTAATAATATTCCATGGCAACAGGCATAAGCTGGGTTTGTCTCAAGCAAGTTGTTTGGCCAACTAGAAGGTATGATTGCTCTGTACTTCATGTTAGTTGGAGGAAAGCTTATGGATTGGGGCAGTAGGATGTTATTTAGGAAAGCAAGTCTGTGGATGGTCCTACATGCTAGGTTAAGGATTTAGGCTTTTATACTGTAGACAGAGAAAAACTCTTGGAGCTTTGTTGGTTGGTTGGTTGGTTGGTTGGTTGGTTTGGTTTGGTTTTTGTATTCTTTTGGCAGATGATTTGATGTATGCAAAGCAGCATTTGGAAAGATTAGTTTGACCTCTGTGGGCAGGTTAGATTGAAGGGAAATCCTCAATTCAGGGAGTGTCTTACTAGTTCCCATTAAGGGTGTATTTGAATAGTAGCCACTCATGGGTTTAATGTACAAGGAAAATTTGTTAACGTATTTTTATAATTATGAATAGAGAAGCTTTAATAATTCACTTCCAATATGTGTTATTACTGACATTAGTTCATACTTCTGAAGGAGATCCTGTTGGATTGGTGTCTTGTTCAGTGAAGTTTTCTCGAAAGAGGCACAGTACTGGGGCTTAGCATTTGGTATATGCTAGCATTATAGTGCATATATATATGTTAATATTGTAACAATTAAAATTTGACCTAACAGAGTGCTTACTCAAAAAAGTCTTTAGAAAATTTATTTCTAAAATACAGTCTTTTATCATGTAACCAATATTTCAACTTGATGTCTGTCTGGAGAGAATGTTAATTACACAGTAATTCCTATTCCTCTAGTGCATATATCCCCTTTTTCTATCCCCATGTGTAAAATAGGTTGGACTTTTGAGAGAGGAAAGTTATTTTCTACGGGGGGAACCAGACAGATCTCCATGAAGAGGACATCAATCTTTGAAGGATTGATTATGTAGTAGTGGCGAAGAGGACACTGCAGGTAGAGGAAACATTGTATGCAAAGAGAAGGGGTGGGGCACCTTGGTGGCTCAGTGGGTTAAGCCTCTGACTTGTGATTTCTGCTCAGGTCATGATCTTATGGGTCATGAGACTGAGCCCCTCCTGGGGCTCCGTACAGGGCAGGAAGTCTGCTTGAGAGTCTCTTGTTCTCTGCTCCTCCCCCACCTCATGTGCGTATTCTTTCTCTCTTTAAAATGAGTAAATCTTTTATAAGAAAGAGAAAAGGGAAAGCAGAAAAATTGTAGGTGGTGCTTTGGGAAAAGCAACTGGCTTCTGGGTGGCTTCAGAAATGCTGTGGAAATAAGAGCTGGCACATGGCATCACCATCCAGTTAGGTGGTCATGGAGGATACAGGGAAGTTTAAGGAGATAAAGGTTTTTAGTGCTCAAAGATAGCTCAATTAAAAAAAAAACCTTCTAATGGAAGAAAATATTATTTACTTGTTGAAGAAGCTCCTATTTAAAGCTAGCCTGTCACTTTATTTTTTTAGTGAATTAGGGTACAGTATTTGCCATTTCACTCATGTGCATTTTATTTTTTATTTATTTTTTTTCATGTGCATTTTATATAAGATCACATTACTTGACACATCTCAGACTGAAATGTTTAATATTTGGTACAAAAAAATGCATGTGGGTATAATTATCTACTGACTTGTAGATGATTAGAGATGCTTTTCAGTTTTCTTGGCAAGAAAAAGAGCTAATGAACTGAAGAGAATGACCAACTTACAAAATACCATAAGTTTACATCTGTATATTTACATATGTTGTCTAAATATTCCATCATTAAAGGCTAAAATGTGTTAACATCCTCTATTCAAATGTCTTTGTAGGTTTTTGTTTTTTTTAAATAAAATAAATTTAAAAGTTTACTTTAAGTCTTAATTTAAAAAAATGAATGATTACGCTCCCTCTCTTCCTGGTCTAGAGCTACTTGTCTTTATTTTACTTAAGCACTAAAGCATTTGACACATAAAGGTGTTTCCCTGGAAGGATTTTGTTTAGGCTTAGGGCTGATGTGAAAAGAAACAATTTGTCAGACTAGTGGAGCTTGCTAACAATTTAAATAAACAACCTGTCTTTCCCTTTATACTGCATATTAATAAAAATGTTAATGGTAAAACACCTCTTTTATACCCTACAGGGTGGAGAGATGATTGGGTCAGAGACCATTTTCTTGCTTTGGGCCTCTTCAACACAACTGTTAGCTGAATGTGGCTTATCAGTTGCATGCTTATTAGCATGATTTTTTTTTTTTTAAGATTTTATTTATTTATTCATGAGAGACACAGAGAGAGAGGCAGAGACACAAGCAGAGGGAGAAGCAGGCTCCATGCAGGGAGCCCAATGCGATCCCGGGCCTCCTGGATCAGGCCCTGGGCTGAAGGCGGCGCTAAACCGCTGAGCCACCCGGGCTGGCCAGCATGATTGATGTCTTTGTACTGTCAGGTATTTAATGCAGCCAAATTTGATTGTTGCCTTGTTTTTGTTATCATCTGGCATGTAAATATTTTTGCCATGTAAATATTTCAGAGTCAAAGCAGTTAAATTTAGAATATACTTCTCTGTAAACATGCTTTGATGGATGCTGACTAACTCTTCAAAAGTGGGCTTCCTGAAGACGGTTATCTGTATTTGACATTTTTCTCCGCTCCTTATCACCACTATTTGGAGAGCTCTACAAGGTAGAGCATGCCATGCCTTATGCATTTGTGCCCTCAGTATCTAGTAGATGCTCCATAAACGACTGCCAGGTTATTTGATGACTTGACTTTTGATAATGACCAACTTTGTTGCTTTATGATAATATTTTTATATCACCTTCTTGAATTTTTCAGCACAATTCACTCTGAAATCTTGTATCAGTATAATTGGCTTTGTTAAAAACAAAACAACACGGCCCAAATAGTTACTTATTTAAGCCCCATGTTACCAAACTAAGGCTTAATTACAGTTTTGGCTTTCCCAGAAATGGAATTTTAAACCAGTCAACCAGGAAATGCCTGATCTGCTATAGTTCGGTAATAATGCCTCATAGATACCCTGACATCCCCAAAAGGAAAGTGACTTTGCAGTAACTAACCCACTTTTTTTTTTGCCTAATAAAAACTTCCCTTTTCCTGCTCACTAATGCCTTTATTTTATACAAGTCCTTGGAGCTCCATTTCTCTTTGTTAGATTGGATGCTGCCTGATTCACATTGATTTTTGCTCAGATGAACTCTTAAGATTTTTAATATGCCTCAGTTAATCTTTCAACAGATTGCACAGTTGTCAAGAGCTGGTCATACACTAATGAGGGAAGGATCTGTTGATTGTGATATGGATAGTGAGGGAATAGGACTAGTGAGAGAAGTCTCATCTTTCCAGTTAATGATTAGGGTGTTAAAAATAATGAAATTAGTTATATATGTCAAATATTCAGATATTTTTAACATCTTTATTTGCTTTTAGCAGATTATAACTTATTGGTTGCTAGCAAAAATAGTAATCCACCTTTGGCTGCATGATTATGATAACTTGAAAATAAGACTAGTGCTATTTGGCTTTTCCTAAGAAAATAATAAGTTAATAGAAATATTTCAAATATTTGGGCTTGTTTACTTGCCAGCATCAACATGGCTCTTTATACCATTCAGAAATTGAATTGTTGGTAAAGTAAAAACTTTTTGGGTTTAACTACTAAAGTTTCTGTGAAATGGGTGGGCAAAGAGTAGTCTTTCCTGCCTCATCAGGGCCTGACGTTCATTGTCACTCTATTGCCATGGTCCAGTGAATAGATTTCCATAAACACATAGGGTGTTAAAGATGGTGCCTGAAACTACACCAAGGATTACTTTTTGAATTAAGCGAACAGTTGCTAAAGTAGTCTATTTTATTTTGCGGATGGCAAGCTAATATTTTCTTTGATGAAATTTGGGTTCAATATTTTGGAAGTAGAAAATTTGTATTTTAATAGCCTCTTTAATAGTCTCTCACTGAGCACATCGTTATCACCAAAATGTGAGATGAGGCAGGAGAGGCTTTTGGTTCACAACCTGAAAAATCTTTCTTTAATTCTTCTCTTTATTATTTTGTTTTATCTGAGAAACATGGGAGGGATAGAGTCAGCAAACTTAGCTTTGGTTTTGTATTCTTTCCAAATTGATAATAATCCAGTAAATTTTTCCTTGTTGCACTATAAAGTTGTTGAAATATTAATTTAAAAGAATGAATTAATTCTTAATTTCTTAATTGTTTAAAAACAATCACTTTTATGTATTTGGAAATACAGGAAGTCTTATTTGATGAGTTTCTAGGCTTCAGAAGTTAGTACTTCTATTTTGTTGATCTAGCTAAGGGTAAGAATAATAAGATAATAAAAATTAAAACCAGTTGATGAATGATTTTGTAAATAACAAGTGGAACCAACTTAATTAATAAATTTTCTTTTTATTAGCCTTTCTGTATTATTTGCCTTTTATGGAAACACTTATTAATTTTGCATTTTTAAAATTTCCAGGTAACCTGGGTTTTTACTCCTGTAACAACTGAGATAACAAGTCTTGATACAGAGAATATAGATGACATTTTAAGTAAGTACCTTGATATTTTTAAAGAACACTTTTTTTTATAAAGAGCTGGTTTATATACAAAAACAAAGTTAAATCTCAATTACAAGAACAGTTGAGGAGCTGGCATTCTGATTAGCTTCATGGTTTCCTGAATTAACAAAGCACTTTTGGTTTTGATTTTTAGTAAGATTTCTTAAAATGTGTAAGTCTCCTTTCCTGTGTTACAAATAAACTTTTGGTCTGGTTGTATTTCTTTGCCTTGTCTTAAGTACTACTGTTAACAATTCATAAAGTATTTTTGCTAGAGCTTACTTACAGGTCAGCAGGTCCCACTGTGCAATAATAAATGTTCAAACAGTGGGAACTGTGTTACTAAATGATCTTAGGACATAGTCTAGAAATCTTTTGTCTTTTTAAACTTTCAATTAATTTACCCCCTCTGATCTCTTTTATTGTCATTGGCTCATTAAGTTAAATAAATATTTCACTGAATGCTTTGCTGACAGTGCGAATATGGATAAAGCTAACTTGGGAAAAACATTTCTGTTTTTAAAAGTAGTAGAAGGAAGGTGAACACATGGTTGATAGAAAATCTCAATTTAGGAGATTTAAGAAAATGTACAACGCATAAATGATTTCTTGCTGCTGCTTTTTAAAAAGCACTCCATTTAATCCACTGGTTTGAGCGGAACAAAATGAAAAATGTTAAGAGTAAAAGGAGTTATTCATTGAGCATCATATACTGTTTTGTGTTCTTGGAACTGGTTTTAAATGCTAAAAAGTCTGTCCCACATTATGGGATCTCTTTAGAGCAATTGTTCTATATAACCTTTAGCATGCATGAGTCACCTGGAGGACTTATTAATATCCATACTGCTAAGTCTGGTTCCAAGTTTCTAACAGAAACAGTAGACCCCAGCTGAGAATTTGCATTTCTGTAAATTTCTACCTGCTGCTCCTGCTTCTGGTCCAGAGAGTACAGTTGGTGAACCACTGCTTCAGATTGAAGAAGTAAGTGTATAAAAAGTGCTTTGAGGGTAAAAAAAGAAGAAGGGAATTGAAACTCACAAATCATTCTCCTTTCATTTTTCAAATTCTAGAATATCTCTATGCTTTATTTTTATAAGTACTTGAGTTTATGAAGTTTAGGCAAAAGAAACAAAGGTATCTTTCTCTTGACTTCACATCCTCATATGTAAGTGATACTTTATTTTTATAACAAAGAAGAGCTCTTTAATGGATAAGAACCAGAAAATGTGCATGTTATGCAACATTATTAGTTGTAATTTACTTGTTGCAACTAGGAGAGACATCTGAACTTTAGAAATAGCTTAATTACAAAGGTCTTTTTTGTGAAATAGAATGTTCTTGCACAGCCAGTTCTCAGTTACTCTTATATATAGGAGATCAAAAAATGGGTTATTAAGGGTTGCCTGGGTTGCTCAGTCATTTTAGCATCTGAGTCTTGATTTCAACTCGGGATTGTGGGTCCGAGCCCTGCTTTGGGGCCTGCTTAAGATTCTTTCTCTCCCACTCCCTCTGCACCCCCATCCCCACTCATACTCAAGCTCTCTCTTAAAAAAAAAAAAAAAAAAAGATAAAATCAAGATCATTTCACTTCAATTTTAATGAAAGTAGGCTATTTAATATTTTTTTTTAATTTTTATTTATTTATGATAGTCACACACACAGAGAGAGAGAAGGGGGGTGCAGAGACACAGGCAGAGGGAGAAGCAGGCTCCATGCACCGGGAGCCCGACGTGGGATTCGATCCCGGGTCTCCAGGATCGCGCCCTGGGCCAAAGGCAGGCGCCAAACAGCTGCGCCACCCAGGGATCCCCTATTTAATATTTTTTAATGAGAATAGGCTATTTAATAGTTTACTTTCCTGATCGGGATTTGATTCCCCTTTTGTTTTATATTCATTCATTCAATGAAGGTATAAAAATGGAGGATATAGAGAAAAGGATCAGGGATTCACACAAATTATATTACCTGTCCATGACTCTGTATATGGGTTTCTGAATGAGAGGTAACTTAATTGTTATTGTGTGTTTTTAGTGGGCCTTTACATAAATGGGAAAAAGACCATGATGAAAACCATATCTTTGATTATACCAGTTATGTGGACACAATTAACTTAGATTGTTTGGTTTTGTTTTTCAATTTCAGATAATGCTGATGTTGCTTTAGTAAATTTTTATGCTGACTGGTAAGTAAGAGTCTTATTTTTGTTTTTGTTTCTTGGAGTAGGGAGAATGAAGTTGCATCATTTAGTTTTTTTCTTTTATCTTGCTATGTGTGAATTTTTCTTTGCTAGAAAGGGGGAAGGGGAAAGCCTTTTTTTCTTATGTGAGACAATATTTCATATACGAAATCAATTAAGGTTCAGTCACAAAGGGAGCAGCTTAATTTCATGATTATTTGTGTTTTAAGGGGAAAATGTATCTGATTCTACTATTCCACATCTTAAAAGTGGTAACAAAAACTCAAATCTAAGCCCCCCACCCCCCCGCCCCGCCCCACAGGAGTACATATTGCAGTTCTGTATTTTTCCTGACTGAGGAAGTAGGGCAGTGTTTGGAGGTGAGGATGTGGGTGTGGCAAGTTTAGAAGGAAAAATAATATTGATACTTTTTAAACATGTATCATCTATTACTTCTAGGAAGCCTTTACTCCTTCCCCTGTCTGAATCAGATTCTTGTCTTTTGTGTCATATAGTACCGGATACCACTTTCTTATTCTTACTACATTATTTTATCTTTTATACTTGTGCAGACCAACATTGAGAGCAGATAAAATGTCTTACTGAACATTCCTGGCATCTAAAACCACTGCGTAACATGTAGTAGATGTTAAGGAATGTGACATGGTGATAGGTAGAAGGGAACTTGAGCTGGAGAGAAGTTTTGAAACTCTCACATAATCCTTATTCCCTGATAATCTGTATCTTATTTGACCCTTTGAGGCTTATTGCCTGGTAGTTGTTACCTCCTTAGTTTAGGCCACAGTCCAATTTACCTAGATTCCTGTGACAGTCTCCTAATTAATTTTCTGTGCCTCATGTCTTATGTGTCTCATTCTGTTCTCTATAAAGTAAGCCAGAGTGGTCTACCTAAAGTGCATACTGAATAGGGTTATATCTCCCTTAAAACCCTTAAATGGTGTTCCATTAACTTTAGGTCTGAAGTCCCTTACCTTGGTCTAGAAAGCCCCCAGTGACTTCAGACCTAAAGTTACCATGCCTCTACATCCGTATGTCTTGCCTCTCTCCACTCCCACATTATGTTCTAGTTGTACTGAAAGTCTTTCGGTTTCTGCGATATTCTCTACTCTTTCATCACTGGGCCTTTAGTCATGATACTTTCTCTGCTTGGTTGGGTCACTCTTCTCTCACCCATTTATTTATATAGTTAAGTCTTAACCATCTTTCAAGTCTTAGATTAGATGCTGTTTTCTCTAAGTCACCCTCCTACATCAATATTCTCACCCTATTCCAACTCTTTTTTCTATCTTCCCATGACACTATGATGCACTTAGCGCATCATAACGCTTGTATGCTGTAGTTTGTTGTTACCTACTACAGCCTTAGCTTTATGAAAAGTTACCATATCTATCTTTTTTCAGCATTAATCTCCAGGTATTCTGCATAGTACTTGGCAGATAAGTACATATTAGATATATACTGAATGAATGATGTATAGTATAGATATTTAAGTAATATCAGTAAAATGTTGAAGATACACAGAGAAAATGCCATTTCTAAAATGTATAACCAAGGTAGCATTTTCCAAGGTACATTGGGATTGTCCACATGTAACAGTAGCCACAAAATTGGGTTTAAGATTATCTAGTCCAATCCACTTTAAAAATTAAACTGAGACCCAGAGGAGTAAAGTGGCTTCCCAAGGTTACCTGACAGTTGTGGCAGAGTTAAAACTAGAACGCAATTCTCTTGATTGAGGGAATTTTGTATGTTGTAAGAAAGAGAAATAGAACATGCCACTGAGCTTGTCACAAAAGCTAAATTGGATATGTGGACTAATTGTAGTTATTTGGGAAAACATTATCCAAAGAACACCTTGAGTTGTTTGTGAATTAGTACTCTTTTATTCAACTGAAAAAAATCTTAGGTAATTGACCATAAGACATAGGTTTATACTTTGTGGCCTCAAAGGCTAGATTCTGAGTTGTGTCTGGAAGTTATGAATGTGGCACAGCTTAAGGGAAAATTCTCTAATAGAGCTGCCCAAAAATACTGGTATGGCTTGGAGAGTGATGAACCATAGTAGGTACTTAATAATACTTTTATGTACCAGGCTCTTTATGTACATTGTTTTTAATGCTCAGAACTACCCTGCAGGTAGGTATTATAATTTCCATTTTAGGTTGAGGAAATTGTGGCTCAGAAAGGTCATACGGCTAGTAAGTGGTGGAACTGGGATTTAAGCTCAGGTATGTCTAACTCCAAAGCTTATTTTTTTCCACCCTACTAGGTCATACTAGTAAGTATACTAGTAAATACTCCCAGTTGTCCCTCCAAAGACTGTTACCCATTTGGTTGATTTGTAAAGGGTAGATTCAAGCACTAGATTGGAGATTGGATTCAGATGATCCTTCCTTTGAATTTATTGCTTTTGTTATCTTACTTTTATAAATATAACTTTCCATATGTGTGGATACATGTGTATGAAAGTATGATAATATTGTGGTTGAGCTTTTATTTCATATTTCCCATTCACCTTCTGGTATTAAAATTGATCCTGTTTTAAACATGAACCTGTGCTTAAATGCTTACTGGGCAGCAAACTGGACAATCCAGAAAGAAGGTGCCTCTTATGTAATGTCTTTACCTTGCCCTTAAGCCCAGAGCCTGTCCACTAATTCTTTACTAGGCCATATCCTAATTCTTCAAGAAACCATTCCTCAGTTCCTATCCTTTGCCTCCCCTGGCCTCCAGCACCCTATTTTCAGGAAACTTTAAAAACCTACAGACTTGGGGTGCCTGGGCGACTCAGTTGGTTAAGTTGTCTGACTCTTGGTTTCGGCTCAGGTCATGATCTCTGGGTCATGAGGTTGAGCCCCATGTCAGGCTCTGCACTGGGCATGGAACCTGCTTACCTGCTTAGGATTGTCTCTCCCCCTTTCTCTTTCTCTCTCTCTCTTTCTCTCTCTCAAAAAAGGAAAAAAAGAAACTAAAAACTTGTGGACCTAGCCTTTCCTGTTTCTCCATTCTATCAGTTTAATCATTTAACAGACATATATTGAAATGCTAATTAGAATACATAGTCAAATAAGACACGGTCCCTGATGTCCACAGACCCCACCCACCTATCCCAGATGGGAGAGATTTAAGAATGATAAAAGAGGAATGAGCCACTTGAGAGCAAGAGATTGAAGATACAGATTGTGTCTCCTTGATATGTTCTAGGACATCTCCTTAGGAAGTCAGGTGAGTGGCTAGAGGAAGTTATCTACAAAAAAGAAATAGGGAGGAAGCATAGAGTTTATAACCTTTCATAGGCTTTATCAGACTTTTGTTGCATTATAGTTAATATGTATGACCTAATCACCTGTGGATAAAAGAGTTCACAGGCTTCATTGAAGTAAATTTCTTGGTGGAAAAGGCCTCTGGAAGCAGTAGGAGCAATTATAGTTATGTTTTGTTTGTTAGCAAATACTCAGTACCTTTTTCATATAAGAATGACTATTCTAACCCAGCTGGCTGTGTGCTGATTCTGATTCTTCTTCTCTTTCTTATCAGGTCCCTTTTAATGACCTACAGCATAGTTCTGAGGTAGTTGGCCTGCTTAAGAGACAATCAGAATTAAAAAAAAAAAATTAGAAGTATCAAGTTTCTAGAATACCGTTAGGGCTTGCGCTCCTTTGTAAAAATATAAACAAACAATCAGAAACAACAAAGGAAATGTGAATAGAAAGTCTTGTTTAGGAATTTAATGTTTTTGCTCCTGAACTTAATATATTTAATACATTTATAGATACGAAAGCCTATTTTAACCAGGGGTAAATTTTGATGGGGCATATTATATTATATACTATATATTCTTGTCATGCAACTTACTTAGTATGCTAACTTGCTGTGAGATTTGGCTGACCTAGTCAAGTGAATCAGACTAGTATTTGCAATAAACTTACCATCTTAAAGATTCTGTATAGTAGTCTAAAAATATGTTCATTATTTAGAGAAAGCCAATTTCTTTTATAAATGCCCAAGTCTTAGGAGTTGCAAGTCCAAGTGGATCCATCGTAGAGGGCTTATTTCAGACTTGTTTCTTGGTCTCTGTGAGAGATCCTTAGCTGTGTGCTTTATAATATTGGCCATTTTCTTAAGGTACAAAAAACCAAAATCTTTCACTTGTACAGTCTTTGAATTGGAGTAGTCTTTGAATTCAAAACTGTCTTCATCTTCAGTGAATGACATCCAGTGCCATGACTACATCAACTATGCAATTGTCTCAGAAGCTCTTTATTGTACATATACAACATATCAATGGATGATAACTGAAATAAGATTTTACTGCTTCCGCTTCTCAGTTTAATTGGTATCCTTCTTTGTGTATAGGTGTCGTTTCAGCCAAATGTTGCATCCAATTTTTGAGGAAGCTTCAAATGTCATTAAGGAAGAATATCCAAATGAAAATCAAGTAGTGTTTGCCAGAGTTGATTGTGATCAGCACTGTAAGTACCTCACTAAGAAATCTGGAAGGAATTGTCCCATCCCACCTCTCCTCTGTGCACTCGTGCGCACACGGACACACACACACTCTCCTCTCTTTTTTCTTTTTTAACGCTAAAAAAAATTTCTGCTTTAGATGGAAGGTTCTAGTGACTTTTGGTTAAATGTTAATCTTTATGTACTTATAATGCTACTTTGCATTTTGCCTGTAAAGTAATAAATTTTTTAAATTAAAGTATAGTAGAATAAGCATACAGGTAGTAAATCATAACTATCAATGTTTTCTGCCAAAGCGAATACCAAAATCAAGACAAAATTGAAATAAAGTTTTAGGAAAAAATAGATCTGTTTTAGAGTCCTACAGAAATACCATTTGTAGTCATTGGAGATAAAACTATGTCAAATTTTTGTGTTTCTGTTCTTTAAAAATTCCACCAAAATTGGCATAGACTGTCCTTGAGGTATAGTTATCTGTAGTTGTGGATTACAGTTATTGAGATACTTAGGTTAGACTCACTTATCGTCTGGCCTCCTGGATTTTACTTGTCCCAGTGGAGGGTGGTTTTCTGTATACATGACAGATCTCGCTAATACATGACAGATTACTCAGCTTGGGCTGGTGAGCCTACGGTGGTGTTTCCTCTCGAGTGCGTCCATCACGCGTGAACTTTCCTCGCTCAGGGTATCCGACTCGCTGTGTTTTGTAGTTCCTGTTCATTGTGTGTTAGTGGTTTCACCCGTTACAGTGTCAGTTCTTCAAAGGCAGGAACTTTTTTCTTTTCATCTTTAATACTCCCTTTTAAGTGGAGACCAAACTACTTATTAATCTTTGAGTCTCATGCATCTGACAGTTTCTGGGAGACAGAGACTGCTCATTAAAAACTTCCTGCATTGAGTGATTGGCGAGTTGGCCTGAATACAGCCCAGCTTTCTGCAAATCGCCTACCCTTTGCTCTTAGCCTGATAATTAGAATTAGTACATATGTGTACACTAGCTTTCGTTTTAATGAGAAGAAATGGAAATGGAAATAAAGTGACTTAACCAGTGTCAGATAGCTTAATATCTAGTCAAATCAGAGTTAGAATCCAGATCTCCTGACTAGATATTAGCTTCATTTCTGTTTAGGTTAATAAACATTTTTGGCTAACAGCAAAACATTTCAGTATTCTACAACCATAGCCCTCATTTCTGCCTATTGAGATTCATAACTAGATAGGATGAAGGGAGCAGTAAAAGGTTGTCAGTACAGGCATGGACTGCATTTTCACACTGCGCTCTGAATCTTTCCTCCCACTTTTTACTGACAGACATGGTGTTTTGTTGTAGGCTGTCATTTCAAATCTTTCAATTTTTTTGTGTATTTAATTACATGTTACAGTACAGATAGTAGTCCCTAACTTTCACTGAATTTGGACTTTAAAATATGAAATTGTGCTCTCAAACTTACAGTCATTGAGAAGAGAAAGTAACTTGTTGAACCATAAATATCATTTATTCTGATTTTTAAACAGATTAACTTACTTTTTAGATAGATCTAACATTACTACTGTTAATCAGGCTCTCTTTTTATAGGAGTAAATAGCCATAGTTCACATGCTTTTTGATCACCAGAGAGATCTACAAAATTAATTTTTTACTAATGAAAGTTATACATGAGACACTGTATATTCTAAGTATTTTATCCCTTCTGTGTAATTCTTCACTTTTTAAAAGTGCCATTATGAAATCCTTATTAATTATTTATTCACATTTTCCACTCTCTCTGTAGAGATTGTAAGAGTACCCCCTGGGTCACTCCTTATGTGCCATTTGAATGTAGAGGTTTTAAACTGAAAGGACCTTATTAAGAATCCTGTGGTCTGGGGAGAAATGTGTTAGGCAGGTTGTTCTTTGGTAGGATTTGTTTCTTTTTAAAAGAAGATTTATTGAGATATAATTAGCATAAACTGCACAAGTTTAAATTATAAAATTTAATTTTTGACACATGTCTGCACCTGTGAAGCCATCGCCACAATCAAGATACCAGCATATAGGTCATTCCCCAAATTGTTCTTGTTTCCTTTTGTGGTCCCTTTCTCTCCCCTTTGGTCCCAGGGGACCAAGGAACTGCTTTTTGTTAACCAGAGATTAGTTTGCATTTTCTAGGATTTTATATAAGTGGGATCCTCTGTTGTGTTAGTGTGTGTATATATATATGTGTATACATACATATATATACACATATATATATGTGTGTGTGTGTGTGGTGGTTTTTTTTTTTTTTTTTTTTACTCAGCCTGGTTATTTTGAGATGTTGCACATATCATTCATTTTTATTACTGAGTAGCATTCCATTATATGGCTCTGCACCACATTTATTTTATACCCTTATTGACAGACGGTCAGGTTGTTTGCCGTTTGGGGCTATTACAAATAAAACTGCTATAAACATTTAGGTACATTGTACATATACTTTCATATTTTCTGGACAAATATTTAGCTGTGAAATACCTGAGTCATAAGTTAGTGTATATTCAACTTTTCAATACATCGCCAAACTGCTTTCCAAAGTATTTGTACTCTTTTATAGTTCTACTAGCAGTATAGACACATTCCAGTTGTTCTATATTGTTGTTCCATATTCTTACCAACACTTGGTGTGGTCAGTCTATTTAATTTAACATGTCTGTTAAATTATAATTTCTTACTGGGTTTTGAGAGCCCTTTACAAATTATGAATATAAGTTCTTTTTCAAATGTGTAATTTGCAAATATTTTCCCTCATTCTACTCTTGTAAGAGTGTCTTTCTCTTTAATTCTAGTAAAATCCACAGAACATAAATTTTGGCATCTTTACCATTTTTAATTTTACAGTTTTGTGGCTTTATGTATATTCACATTGCTGTACAACCAGTCTCCAGAACTTGAGCTTATAAAATTGAAACACTATACTTACTAAACAACTCCCCATGTCCCCCTCTCTCCAGTCTCTAGAAACTACCATTTTACTGTTTATTTCTATGAATTTGACTACTCTAGATACCTCACATAAGTGGAATCGAACAATATTTGTTATCTGGCTTATTTCGTTTAGCGTAATGTTAATGTTCTCAAGGTTCATTCATGTTGCAGCATGTGTGAGAATTTCCTTCCATTTTAAGGCTGAGTAATATTCCATTGTATGTGTATACCACATTTTGTATATCCATTCATCTGTTGATGGACACTTGGGTTATTTCCACCTCTTGGCTATTTTGAATAATGGTATGAAATACCTCTTCAAGGCTTTGCTTTCAGTTCTTTTGGGTATATACTCAGAAGTAGAATTGGTTTAAAAAAAGGAAGTAGAATTGCTGAATCACATGGTAACTAAATTTAAAAATTTTTGAGGAACCATCATACTATTTTCCACAGTAGCTGTCCCAATGTTGCATTCCCACCAGCAGTGGACAAGGATTCCAGTTTTCTCCGTGTCCTTGCCAACACTTGTTATTTCCTGTTTTTGTGATCATAGTTGTCCTAAAGGGAGTAAAATGCTTCTTCGTCCTGGTTTTGATTTGCATTTCCCTGATTAATAACGTTGAGCCTCTTTTCCTGTGCCTTTTGGCTTTTTGCGTACCTTTAGAGAAATAGTCTGAGGCCTTTGCCCTGTTTTTAATCAGGTGATTTTTTTGTTGTTGTTAAGTCATAGGAGTTCTCTTTGTATTCTGGATATTAACCCTTTATCAGATATATAATATGCAGTTTTCTCCCATTCTGTAGGTTGCCTTTCACTTTGTTGATTATGTCCTCTGCACAGAAACTTTAAATTTTGATGTCCAATTTATCTGTTTTTACATTTGTTGCCTCTGCTTTTGGGGTCATAGTCAAGAAATAATTGCAGATCCAATGTTCTGGAACTCTTCTACATTTTCTTCTTAGAGCTTACAATGTAGGTTTTATGTTTACTTCTTTATCATTTTGAGTTAATTTTTGTATAGAGTGCAAGGTCAGGATCCAATTTCATTCTTTTGCATGTGCACATACAGTTTTCCTAGCACTGTCCTAGATGGGGACATCCAGTTTTCCTAGACTGGTGTTGATGACACCTTCCTTTCCCCATTAAGTGATCTTGGTACTATTTGTCAAAAAACATTTGACCACATGTGTGAGGCTTTGTTTCTGGGCTCTCTGCTCTATTCCATTGGTCTATATATATTTCTTTATGCCAGGACCACACGTTTTTGATGACTGTACTTTTTTTTTTTTTAATGATGGTACCTTTATAAGTTCTTTTTTTTTTTTTAAAGATTTATTTATTTATTCATGAGAGAGAGAGAGAGAGCGAGAGAGAGAGAAAGACAGAGACATAGGCAGAGGGAGAAGCAGGCTCCATTCAGGGTGCCCGCTGTAGGACTTAATCCCCGGTCCTCACGATCACTCCCCGGGCTGCAGGTGGAGCTAAACCGCTGCGCCACCGGGGCTGCCCCCAATAACTTCTAATATCAGGAAATGTGAGACCTTCAATTCTGTTTGAGAGTGTCCTTTAAAGGCCTTATATTCTGAATTTGATGAAGTCCAATTTACTTATTTTAAAAATGGATTATGCTTTTGATGCTGTATCTAAGAAATCTTTGCCTCACTCAGGATCACAAAGATTTTCTGGTATGTTTGCTTTCATAAATTTCATAATATAAAGTTTTACATTTGGCTCTATGACCCATTTAGAGTTAATTTTTACATGTGGTGCACAATGTAGGAGTTGGTGTTCATTTTTTTTTTTTGCACATAATTATCAAGCTGTTCTGATATTATTTGTTGAAAGGACTATCCTTTCTTCATTGACTTTGCATCTTTTTCAAAATCAACTGAACATACAGGTATGGATCTATTTCTCATTTGTCTATTCTGTAGTGTCGATGTATTTGTCTATGACTTCTTTGTTTTTGTTAACCCCAGTACCACACTTTCTAGATTCCTGTAGCTTTATAATAAGCCTTAAAGTCAGTAGTATATAAATCTTCCAACTTTGATCTTTTTTTCAGAGTGGCTTTGCTATTTTAGTCGCTTTGGATTTCTGTATGACTTTTAGAATCAGCTTGTTGATTTCTAACCAAAATGAGGGGGAAAAGTTGCAAAGTATTATCTTTGCATACAGAGTTCCCTTTTAGACCTTACTCAGTTTACCCTAATGTTGACACATTTCCATGATACATTTGTTACAGCTAAGAAACTAACACTGTATATTATTCTTAGCTGAACTGTAGACTTTAAACTAAAGACTTTATTCAGATTTTATCAGTGATTCTACCCACATCCTTTTTCTGTTCCAAGATCCAGGATAGTGCATTTAGACATGAAGTCTTGACAGTTGATAGTTTTGAGGAGTAATGGTCAAGTATTTTGTAAAATATCCTCATTTTGGGTTTGTTTTGTTTTGTTTTGTATTTTTGTCTCACATCTTTGTGAAATTTACCCCTAAGTATTTATTATTTTTTGGTGCTGTTATAAGTGGCATTGAGTTTTACATTTTAAGTCCTAATTGCAAGAAATACAACTGTTTTTTGTATATTGATCTTGTGTCTTGGCACTTAATTCAAATAGGTTTTATATAAATACAATAGGATTTTCCATGTAGATGATTGTGTTATATGCAAATAAAAACAGTTTTACTTTTTGTGGTCTGTATATCCTTACAGTATTCTTTTTGGCAAGTGGACCTACTGGTTGCTTTAGGATTAATTTCTCTGAGGTAGAGGACCTATATAAAGCTTTCTAGCAAAGGCAGAAGATGACTTTGGGCTGAAGATAACCATCCTGCCCACATATTTATATTACCTTCTGGCACTGTGGCAGCCTACTCTGTCCTACTGTCTGATATTTTAATCTGTCTGTCTTGCTTCTGATATCCATCACCCAGACTTTCTATCCAAAGTAAGTGTTATTTCTTGGAAAAGTTCCTGTAAAAAGTTTCTAGTCATATTGCCAGGAAAAAAAACTATGTATATAGTGTTCACTTGGATTTAGGCATGCTCTTACATGCATTA
This sequence comes from Vulpes lagopus, assembly GCF_018345385.1. Lineage (NCBI taxonomy): Eukaryota > Metazoa > Chordata > Mammalia > Carnivora > Canidae > Vulpes > Vulpes lagopus. Next base: position 75,862,023 of record NC_054830.1, read on the forward strand.
TTTTAGTTATCTTCACCACAGCCCCTTGAGCCAGTGTTACTTTTCATCCGACAAAAAGTTTTATATACAGTGTACTCTTTGTCATGTGGTATGCATAGTTTCTAGATATATAGCAATGAACCAGGTAGACTCAGAAAGACAAGAGCAGTAAATACACAATTGCTCATTGTGATAACTGCCGAAGAGAGGTGTTGATGCTGGGATAATCAGATCTGAGTTTGTCTGGGGGATAGAGAAGTCCCTTGTGAGACAATGCTACAAGGCCTGAAGGAAGAGTAGGACTTTTAAGGGAAATAGGGGAAAAAGAGTATTTCAAACAGAAGGAGGAGCAGATGTGAAGTTTCTGAGATGGGAAGAACCCAAGACTTTGAGATTGTGGGAGTATGTGATCATTTTACAGATGAAGATACTCAAAGACCTAGAGGGGCTGAGTAATTTACTAGGATTTTGGAGTAAGTTCAAGGAGCTTGACTAGAGCCCAGGAGTGTACAGCTTGTACCAGGTAACTCTAGTATTTTGAAGGTCAAAATGAAGTAACTTAATTTGGATTTCTCATAGAAACTGGGAGTTCCCCCCTTTCTATATAAAAATGACTAAAAATGCCTGTTGCAAATTATATCATAATCTGTTTAAATGATTTTTTTAAAGATTTTTATTTATTTATTCATGAGAGACACAGAGAGAGAGGCAGAGACATAGACATAGAGGGAGAAGCAGGCTCTTCACAGGGAGCTCTATGCAGGACTAGATCCTCAGACCCTGGGATCATGACCTGAGACAAAGGCAGATACTCAACTGCTGAGCCACCCAAGCATCCTTGTTTAAATGATTTTTAATGGGTCAGTGAATAAACAAAAATGAAACTATATGTATGCAGTATTACTATTGCTATACCGTGTGGGCCAGACTCCACTAAGTTAGAATTCTCTGTTCTAATACTAGAAGCCCACTGCTTACCAAAATTATATACAGTTGGACAAGTTACTTAAGAAAATCACTGAATTTGAGTCAGCACCTGTCATAAACAGTGTGTGTGTGTGTGTGTGTGTGTGTGTGTGTGCATGTGTATCTAGAAAGAGAAATCTGGTAATCAGATGTGATAAGATGTTAAATCTAGGTGAGGGTGTACAGGTGCTCATCATATTACTTTTTCATATTTTATGTAAGTTGGGAATTTTTCAAAATACAAAGTTGGTATAAAAAGTCTCTGATCGGGATCCCTGGGTGGCGCAGCGGTTCGGCGCCTGCCTTTGGCCCAGGGCGCTATCCTGGAGACCCAGGATCGAATCCCACATCGGGCTCCCGGTGCATGGAGCCTGCTTCTCCCTCTGCCTATGTCTCTGCCTCTCTCTCTCTCTCTCTCTCTCTCTCTGTGACTATCATAAATAAATAATAATAAAAAAAAATTAAAAAAAAAAAAAAGTCTCTGATCCTGGGGCTCCTAGGTGGCTCAGTCCATTAAGCATCTGCCTTTGGCTCAGGTCATGATCCCACAGTCATGGAATCTCTGATACAGCCCCTCATCGGGCTTCCTGCTCAAAGGGGAGTCTGCTTCTTCCTCTCCCTCTGCCCCTCCGCCTGCTCATGCTTGTGCTCTTTCTCAAGTAAATAAAACCTTTAAAAAGAAAAGTCTCCGAGCCTGTACTTTGTCTTTGGTTAAGAGCAAGAAGGAGTGCTCTTCTTGTTGCTTGAGAGAAACTGTGGAAGAAGCTTGCAATTTGCACAGATATGCGTGATATTGTTAATTGTAATTTCTTTTTATTTTTACCGTGATAAATGACCTTCAGCAGAGTCATTGAATTTAAAAAGAATTTTCTTGAATAGACTTAATGGCATTTTGAATACTACTTAGAGCCGTTTGATGCCTTCTGGAAACTGACCCAGTTCTCTTGGTGGCTGTCGGGAATTTTTCAGTGCAAATCTCCTGTGAGCAGGTCTGGCTCTTGAGGCCATTTTATTGTTCTTGAAACTGTCTTCTTTCATGAGTTGCTATCTCCTGGGCATAAGCATGTCTGCCTTATTTCCAGGTGTCATGGAAGGTAGATACGCCTTTGTGAATAGCCTCCCATTACCAGGTGGCATTTATGCCCATAATAGAAAAATGGGTTAATATTAAGAAATAGAATCAACCCTCATCAGTAGGTAAAATAAAGAAAACCAGCTTATCTTATCAATACATGCTGTGAAAGACTTGACAAAACCCAACATGGGTTTTTGGAAGAAATTAATGTGGCAAAATGTATGAATCAACCTTGGTTTGCTTGTATTTTTTAGAACTTTAATGACTATTTTATTGCTTCATAGTACGTTGCAAGCTGAAATTGAGGTATGACCTATGTCTGAATTTAGTTGTGAAATCTGTCTTAGCCATAAATTTTGTATATTGTCTTGCATTTGGGAATTTCTGCTAATGCTGTGTTAGTTTTTTTTTTTTTTCTTTACCAGCCCTGTTTAAGAATTAAGGATGAGGGTGTCTAACTGGATCAGTTGCTTAATGGTCTGACTCTTGATTTCGGCTCAGGTCATGACCTCAGGGTCATAGGATTGAACCCCATGTCGGGCTCTGCGCTGGGCATGGAGTTTGCTCAAGATTCTCCCTCTCCCCCTCCCCCTGCTCGAACTCTCCCTCTCAAAAAAAAAAAAAATAAATCTTAAAAAAAAAAAAAGGGAAAGAATAAGGATCTGATGAGACCATAAGGTCAAAAAACAAACAACATAATTATATAACTATTAACATGTAATGACTACTTTTCATAAATCATTCCAAGTGAGTATTTTCAAAGTAGTCCCTTAGGGAGGAAATAGGTGTACTCATTCCTTAGGATGTGTTGGGAATACTTTGAGAGTTGTCCTCTATGCCACTTTGCTAGTTGGTGGGGAGAGCCTGGTCTCTGTGCACAGCAGCAGACCAGCCTTGGCCAGTTTGCTGCCTGCATTTCCTTCTCTCTCCCTCCTCCACCTGTCAGTATGGCATGGATTGCTTTGTGTCCCACCTTGACCTCACTTCTTTATATGCCTTTCCTAGGACTTGCTTTGACAAAGGTTCAGCTAAATAGGCCAATAGCAGAAAGAAGGTAAAGGTAGATATAACAGGCATTTCACCCAATTGGCCCTTTTGCATCTGAGTATGAACTAGACGCAGCAGCTTTGGTCTCCTCTCCCTGTCCCCTGACCTCTCTCCCCACCAAAGCGGTGGGGGGTGGGGGGTATAGAAAGAGAATTTTGAACTCAGACTGACACTAGAGTGTCATCAGGAAGCTTAGGGTTTTAAGCTTAAGTATATATTTGGAAACCCCAATGTAACGCTTGTTAAAATTTAGTTCACTTTCTGAGCCCCTGAATTCTCTATTGCATTTAATGTAGGGAACAAAGTGGGAAGAGGAGAGTAGGAGGAAGAGAAAAAGGGAAAGTAAGTCAGGATGATTACAGAGAAATAAGAGCCAGAATGTTGTGGAACCACCTGTCTCCCACCTGCTGGGCATTTATGTCCTGTGATGGCAGAGGAACAGCAGGTATCCTCACTCAACCTGCTCAGGACTAGGATGCCCAGTTTTAGACATGTCACACATCTGACGGTCACCCTTTCATCTTCTCCCACCTGGGAGATCCCTAAAAGGAATCTGTGCATCTCTGGCGAAGATATATTTATTGTTGACATATGGAGGGTTTCTCTTATACTGTACTTAGGAAATCCACACTGGTACATCTTTTTGGTACATAAATTGCGAATTAGGAGTCTTACGAATTTCATTTAAGATTCTAGCCTGTGGAAACAATTAATAGCAGCAGTAATCGTAATAGTAATGATGACAACAATAATGATAAATTGTAAACTCTGTGATTGCAGGGACCATGTCTTTTTACCCTTGTGTCCCCAGCACTGGAATGGTGCCTAGCTCAAAGGAGATGCACCATTATAGTTGTTGAAAAGATGGATGGGTAGGTGTAATAAGTAGTAGCCAGCATTTATGAATGGTTAGTTTTGTAGGTATTTCAGATGGGTTCTCTCATCTCCCAACAATATGATTAAGTATTTTCTGCAGTATTTCATCAAATCTAATTTGTCATTGATTATAAGGCACACTTTTATCTGTAACTGAGAAAAAAAAAAACTAAGAAAAATTGAACTACAGCACAATGCTTATCAGAATTTTTATCATAAGTATTTTAGAGTTGAGGATTTTTTCATCATATCATTAGCGTGTGTATCTCAAAAGGAAAATAAATTTGCTCAAGTAATCCTGAAACAATTTCACATTCAGAATCTGACTGTTGTACATCACTTTCCAATTCTGAGTAATTGATTTTTGTGTTTTTCCACATAATATCGACTTCTGTGCCATTAAGAGTGTTGGTAATGCTCTTGATTAAAGAGCATTATTCTGCTCTTTCTAGGATTTTCTTCCAAGCGGCTGATACCCATTCTGCAAGTATTGATGCTGGCTCTTAACTGTTTGACTAACCTCAGAGTTCATTTTTTCTCCATTGAAACATGTCACTGCTTGTTAAACAACTTTTATTCAAAGTCAGCAAGATATAATTAAAATGTTGGGGTACCTGGGTAGTTGTCAGTTGAGTGGCTGACTCTTGATTTTGACTCAGGTCATGATCTCAGGGTCCTGGGATTGAGCCCTGCATTGACCTCTGTGCTCAGTGGGGAGTCTACTTGAAGATTCTGGCTCCCTTTGCCCACCCTCCCACCCACCCTACTCAAGCTGTCTCTCAAATAAATAAATAAATCATTGAAGGGGAAAAATGTTACTAGTGGTTTTCCCCAGTGGTTGTTGGATTACAAATGGTTCTTGTTTTCTTCTTTGTAATTGTCTTTGTTTTCCAAAATTTCTGTACACACACACACACACACACACACACACACACACACTTAAAACTTGACCTCTCTTCTTCAGCTGTCGATCATGGTCTCCCTTTATCTCACCTTCTCATCCCCTTGTGTGGAGAGTTTGGAAGTTGAATTCATCACTCTCCCTGGTGGTCATGCCACCTTCGATGTGGAAGTCCCATCAATCTGCCCCAGGTGGGACCAGGATCTCTGCTGACCTCCAGTGGCTCTAGGGTGCATGGCACTCAACAAGATACTTCATGTGATACTTGCTGGGAAGTGCAGAACATTCACACTCCTGCTAACATTTTTATGAAAGTACTTTTGTAATTGTCCTTGAACTACGCAGCACACACTCCCAGATACCAGAGTTAGTCTTACCTGTGTGCCTTCCAGTACAGCCTGAACCTTCCATAGTGGAAATTGAGCTTTTATAAGAGCTATATGTAAATGAGGCATTAAAAATAAGAAAATAATTATAGGCAACAATTTTGTATTAAAAACAAATGTGCTGAGAGACTGGATCTTATTCTCACCACAAAAACCGATAATTATGTGAAGTGATAAGGTGCTAGCTAGTACCACACTGACAGTCATTGCAATATATAAATAAATGTATCAAATCAACATGTTGTGTATACCTTAAACCATACAATGTAAAATGTCAAATATATTTCAATTAAAAAGGTAGAAAAAAGAGAAAGTATATGCTGAAGTATTCATGTACACAAAACAGAACTTGGATGTCCAGGTTTAGCCTGAGTCCTAAGTAAGCTTCTAGGCTTTGTTTAAAATTTTTCTGTTTAGGGTTGGTTTTATTTTGTTGTTTTGCTGTTGTCGTTTTACCCTCATTATGGGGAGGGCATGGTTTGGGAATGGAAAAAGGTACAGAGGCAACAGTGGTGGCCCTCCTCTCTGGACCAGAAGAACAGTAAGACCTTCCTGTTGAAATCATCTGCCATGGGTAATCACAGTGGGGAGACACATTGCCGAGACTGGAGTGGGAGGCAGTTTCCCCACGTAGAACCCTGCTGGGCAAGAGTGAGGAAGGTAGGCGGGTAGGCAGCCAGAACCCATCAAGGGAAAGTAAGTGACCATTGAAGCAAAAATACATGCTAATTTTCTAATCAGGGAGCTGTTAACCTTCTGAAATTTCTCATTCCTTTGACATGCATTTTAACATTTGATCCATCCAGTTAATTAAAAAAAAAAAACATTTATTATACCCCTTAAATCATTCTTTGTTATATTGTCAAAATGTCACATTGTAATTATCTTAAAATCATTTTTGACCAAAGCCTGTAGAAAGTCACCTTTATGTCTGAGATTATTGATCAATGTAATTTTAAGGTTTTTGCTTCTTAATAATTAAAAGCCACCTCATTATGCAGCACACCTGCTGCCATGATGGTGTTGAGAATTAAGCAGGCAAGTATCTATTCCTCTAATAGTCTTCAAGTATTATTTAATCTTTTTCTATCCATAACTAAAATTTTAAGGCAACCTAAAGGTTGTAATGTTTAAGTTTGTAAACAGACTCTTGTTATTTCTGCCAGGACTGTTGCAGTAGCTTCCTTACTAGTCTCCTTGATTCTCCCTGATTTACTGCCAGGTAAATATTTTTAAAGCCCCGTTCTGTTTCAGTGGCTGGCTGCTTATCACATATCAGCTAAAATTCAAACTCCATTAACCTAGAATTTAAGACTCTCTGGAGTCCACCTATAGCCTTATTTATTTATGCATGTTTGCTTTCAGCACAGTATTTTCCCATTATACCCACTAATTTAAGAAAATTAATTACTCTAGCAGTATCTCTATTGTCCATTTTCATACTGATCCTTAGGCCACAAATAGAAAACGGATGTTTCCAGTTAGACTGGTTCTTTTCTTAATGGGTCTGTGTTACAAACTTTCTGCCAAATCCTTTGGAGATTAGAAAAATCCCTTGGCCTTCTGCTGGCAAACTAGGCCCCAGCTAGGCTAGTTTAGCCTTATTAATATTGGATGTGAACCTAAATTGGGCTAAGTAGGCATATTTTCCCTTTGTAGGGCTTGATATTACTGAATTTTAAAAGCCTCTAAGTATTATTTTGCCAGTAGGATGGACAAAATGTTACCTGGTAGTTTTAATCTGTAACTGCTTGATTACAGATGAGCATGTTTTTACGTTTACTGGCTACCTGTGTTTCTTTCATAAATCCACTGATACCTTTAGCCCACTTATCTTTCTGGCAATCCTTTGTTAATGGTTTTTATGTATTCCAAGTATTATGTTATAGATATCTTCCTTCCTTCCGTTATCCCTTAAAAACTCATGGTGTTTTTCAGCATCTAGATGCTTCCTTGCCTATGCAGCTTCAAAATCTGGCAAATATCTTGGTTATGTGTTTGATGCCAATGCAGGCCCTTTCTGCACATAGACATTGCTTCCTGAGCACCACAGGGTCTGATGAGGGACATTACTCAGTTTTTCTGGCCCAACCCCCAGCTCCTGTGCCACCCATGCCTTTAGTAATATCCTCTGGGGAGAACGTGCTGTTTGTGTCTCAGGGTCCTTACAATACCCCATTCCAGCCGAGGGGACTATGAAAAGTTTTACTGAATTCTCTTTGTCTCTGTCTATGCAGGCATGGTTATCAGCCCTAAATCTGCACAAATTGCAGATTTAATTTCAAAGAGGAATTACATAGGAAATGTATAGGAAAGAAAATAGCCAATGGGGGATTTTTGCTCACTTAGGAATGGTCTTTTCCTTTCTAAAATTTCAATTCACTTAGTCTTCATTGGTTTCATGGTGGTCTGATATCTTTTAAAATGTGATTTAAAAAAAAATCTGTTTTTTCTGGTTGTCACAGCAGAACCAGTCGATTTCTGCTATCTACTACATCCTGCTTGGAAATGGAAATTCTTTACTAGATTCCCTTTTAGGTTTTTCTGTGAATAACAACATTTTTACTTCTTTTTCAGCATATAAACTCTTTCTTATTCCACTGACTGCGAACTCCAGTGCAGTGTTATACAGAACCCATAGCAAGTGTCTGTTTCTCTCCTAGTATCAGCAGGATAGCTTTCAGTGTTTTACTATCAAGCTGTTTGGTATTTGTTTATTTAGATACCCTTTATCTGATTAAGGAGATTCCCTTTCATTTTTGATTTGCCAAATTTTTTAAGTGTGAATGGTTTTTGAATTTTATCAAATGTTTTTCTGCTTATTTTGAGAGGTACAGCAGTCCCCCTTATTTGAGGTTTGGCTTTCTATGGTTTCCATTACCCATAATCACCTAGAGTTCTCAAGCAGATGAATTGTCATAAAGTCAGTAGTAGCTTCACGTTATGTCATTCCCTTCACTTCATCTCTTTATGTGGAGATTTTAACATCTTATATCACCACAAGAAGGGTGAGAGTACAGGACAAGAAGATACTTTGAGAAAGGGAGAGACCCCATTTGCATAACTTTTATTACAGTGTATTATAATTGTTCTATTTTATTATTAGTTACTGTTAGTCTCTTACTGTGCCTGATTTATAAATTAAACTTTATCATAGATATGTATGTAAAGGAAAAAGCATGGTACATAGAGGGTTCAGTACTATTCACAGTTTCAGGCACCCACTGGAGGTTTTAGAACATATCCTTTGGGGTGGGCGGAGGGGAGATGCCTACTATAGTGGAATCTTTCTCTTTTATTCTGTTAATATCATAAATTACATTGATTGATTTTCAAACATTAAACTTAAGTTCTAGGCTAAAATCTTACTTGTGATGTATTATCCTTTGTACACAATGTCAAATTTGGTTTAATATTTTCAAATATTGCATCTGTGTTCTTGAGTAAGACTAATAACATACATGTTTCTTTTCTCATCATTTCCTTGTCTGATTTGGCAGAAAGATTATGCTGACCTCATAAAATCAGTTGGGAAGCGTTTATTCTCTTGTATTCTCCAGAATGATTTTGTAAACAGCATTATTGGCTGCTTAAATGTTTGGTAGAACTTGATAGTGAAGCTTTCTAGAAATGGAGTTTTCCTTGTGAGACAGCTATGGATTATGGGTTCAGTTTACTTAATTTTAGGACCATTTATGCTTTCTATTTATTCTGGTGTCAGCTTAGTAAGTTATGCCTTAATGGGAATTTTTAAAAATTAAATTTTAATCCCAGCGTAGTTTTTTTTTTAAGATTTATTATTTATTTATGATAGACATAGAGAGAGAGAGAGAGAGAGAGGCAGAGACACAGGAGGAGGGAGAAGCAGGCTCCATGCCGGGAGCCTGACACGAGACTCGATCCCGGGACTCCAGGATCGCGCTCTGGGCCAAAGGCAGGCGCCAAACCACTGAGCCACCCAGGGATCCCCTAATCCCAGAGTAGTTAACATAGAGTGTCATATTCATTTCAGGCATATAGTATAGCGATTCAGTGGTTCTATACATTACTCAATGCTCATGATGATAAGTATACTCTTAATCCCCATCACCTGTTTCACCCATCCCCTCACTCACCTCCCCTCTGGTAACTTACCATCAGTTTGTTCTCTATAGTTAGGAGTCTCTTTCTTGTCTCTCTCTCTCTCTGTCTTTTTTCCTCCTTTCCTTGTTTGTTTTGTTTCTTAAATTCCACATATGAGCGAAGTCCTATGGTATTTGTCTTTCTCTGACTGACTTCGCTTAGCATTATGCTCTCTAGCTGGATCCATGTTGTTGCAAATGGCAGGATTTCATTCTTTTTCAGTGGCTGAATGATATTCCATTGTGTGTGTATACACACACACACACACACACACACATATATATATTCTCTATTCATCTATTGATGGAGACTTGGGCTGCTTCCATAATTTGACTGTTGTAAATAATGCTGCAATAAACATAGGGGTGCATATATCCTTTTGAATTAGTGTTTTTTGTATTCTTTGGATAAATACCCAGTAATGGTGGAATAGTTCTATTTTTAAATTTTTGAGGAACCTCCATGTTGTCTTCAACAGTAGCTGTACCAGTTTGCTTTCCCACCAACAATGCAAGAGGGTTTCTCTTTCTCACCGCATCCTCCCCAACACTTGTTTCTTGTGTTGTTGATTTTAGCCATCCTGACAGGTGTGACTGATATTTCATTGTAGTTTCGATTTGCATATCCCTGATGATGAGGGATGTTGAGCATATTTTCATGTCTCTGTTGCCAGCTGAATGTCTTCTTTGGAGAAATAATGGAAATTTTAAAACTTTATCTAGGGGTGCCTGGGTGGCGCAGTTGATTATGTGTCTGACTTGGTTAGGGGTCAGGTCATGATCTCAGGGTTGTGACATAGAGCTCCACGTTGGGCTCCACACTCAGCGTGGAGTCTACTTCAGATTCTCTCTCTACCCCTCCCCTCTCTCATTCTCTCTCTGTCCTCTCTCTTCAGGATCAGGGCCTGGACCCAAGGCAGCGCTAAACCACTGAGCCACTGGGACTGCCCTGTCCTCTTTAAAAATAAATAAATCTTTAAAAAGAAAAGTTTATCTAAATCTCCAAACTTATTGTCATTATGTTATTGGTAATCTCTTATTATACAAGTTAAATATTCCCTGCTACATTCCTTAAATTGTTTTCTCTTTCATTTTTTACTTGATAGTCTTTCTGGTGGTTTATCAATTTTATTGTCTTTGCAAAGAACCAAATTTTAGCTTTTTGATCTTCTCCATTGTATATTTGTTTTCTGCTTCATTGATTTTTGCTTTTATCTTTCTCATTCACTTCTTTATTCTTTGTTTTTAATTTGTTCTTTTTATACTTTTTTAAGATCAATGCTTAGCTCTTTGCTTTTCAGCCTTTCCCCTCTGACATGTCCATTTTAATGTCATAAATTCATTGTGAGTATCACGATGGCTGCATGCTGCAAGTTCTCATCGGTATTTTCATTATCATTCATGTCACAGTATTTTCCAGTTTCTCTTTGTGGTTTCATCTCTGATCCATGTCGGTATAATTTTTTAATTCTCATTATGAGTTGAATCATTTGAAAGTTGTTGAGAGGTTTTTTTGTGACTCATCATGTTTGTTTTTTATATGGTATATATGACCTGCAAAGAATGTGTGGTCCACAGCTTTGGCGTAGTGTGTTCTACGTGTGTCAGTTTAATCAAGTTTTTTAGATGCTTTGTTCAAATTCTCTTTATTGATTTAATTTGTTATGTTGCTTACTGAAGGAAGTGTGTTAATAATTTCCCACCATGATTATATATTCGTCTTTGTAGTTCTGTTTTTACTTTGTATATTTTTAGGCTATTATTTGATGTATACAAATTCAGAATTGTATCTGCCTGGAAAATTGAACTTTTTATTATGAAGGGTCCCTCTTGGTCTCTAGCAGTGTTTTTTGCCTTGATGTATACTTATTTACTATTAATATAGCTATACGAGATTTCTTTTTTAAAAAGATTTTATTTATTTATTTATTCATGACACACAGAGAGAGGTAGAGACATAGGCAGAGGGAGAAGCAGACTCCCTGCAGAGAGCCTGATATGGGACTTGGTTCCTGGACCAGGACCACGCCCTGAGCCGAAAGCAGACGCTCAACCACTAAGCTACCCAAGCATCCCTATACAAGATTTCTTTTGATTAGTTTTTGCACAGTATATCTTCCCTTAGCCTTTCTTTCAAGCTTTGAGCATCTTTATATTTAGATATGTATTTTATAAGTAGTATATAGTTAGATTTTACTTTTGCACCAAAAGATCAAAGATCAGTCTATATGTATATGTAGGTCTGTTTCTGGACCCTGTCTCATTGATCTGTTTGTCTATCTGTATGCAGTAACACACAGTTTGGATTCCTGTAGGTTGCAGTAAAGGTTGCACTTTGCTGGTTTAAGCCCTCTAGTTTTGTTTATCAGGGATATTGGTAATTTTCTTATAATGTCTTTTCTAGTTTTGGAATAAGAGTAATGCTGGCATCATAGAAAGAGTTGGAAAGTAAACAACTTCTCTTCAATTTTCGGGAAAACTTTGTGTGGAAATAGAATTATCTCTTCCTTAAATATTTGGTAGGATTGGCCATTTCTCCTCATACCAGTTTTTGCTGGTAGTTCCAATTGAAATTAAACATTTACAGGGCTTTTACTTAATTTTCTCAATTTTCTGTTCGTATTCTTTTTATCTCTAATGCTGAGAATCTTGACTTTCAATGGCATTAGCATAATTACCATGTGCTTTATCTATAATATGTGTCTTTATTTCAGAATAACAATGCTGGTGTTAAAATTTCTTTAAAACTAATTTTATTTATTCTTCCCCATATTTATTATGCAAAATAACATACCTATGCACATCTTTCTGTTCCTGGATTTTTTGACTTAACAGTATATCTTGGAGATTGCTCCTGAGCAGCATAAGGAGATCTTTTTCATTTCCTTGTGTAACAGTCTAGTATTTCTTTATATGGATGTACTTTCCTGTTTTTAAGCAGTCTTTTATTGATGGTATAAAAAGACATTTTCCATATTACAGACCACAGCACTGTGGCACTGGCCTGTAAAACTTCTTAACCTAATTGTAACAGCTTTTTTATTAAAATAATTTTCATTTCTACATCACTGCAAATATTCATTTTATAATATGCAAGGTTTCACTGTGTCATATGCTGGGGACCAAAGGGGTTTTTCATTAGGAAGTTAAAGTTCCGGGATCCTTGGGTGGCTCAGCGGTTTAGTCCCTGCCTTTGGCCCAGGGCATGATCCTGGAGTCCCAGGGTCAAGTCCCACATCGGGCTCCCAGCATGGAGCCTGTCTCTCCCTCTGCCTGTGTCTCTGCCTCTCTCTCTCTCTCTCACCATCTCTCATGAATAAATAAATAAAATCTTTTAAAAAAAGGAAGTTAAAGTTCCTTTAACTTTACCTTTTATTCTTTCTTTCATGCTAGTTTTCTGAAAAGTAGGGTAAGGCAAAGCCTTCATGGCCTTTGCCTTACAACAAGTGCCTCTGTTTCTCTTAAAAGACTTCTCTACTGGCTTCTGGAAGTACTCTTACCCCTCACTTTGTAGCACCAATTTAATCTCATTAATTCCTTGCTCAGGTGATAGAACCCACTAGTCTTACAACTCCTCAAAGACGTGTTTTCTCATTATAATGTATCAGGGAGAAGAGGGTATATAGTGCTATATCTACTAGTCTTCTGTTTCAAGAAGTCCCAGCTGCTAAACCAAATAGATTAGTGTCTATATTAAGATATCTTAATATTATTTCAGATTTCTGTGATTTGATGAATAAAATACTCTCCTTGGCCTCATATGTAACCAATGGTTCCCTTTTTTTGCTTATATTTGTTTTCTCTTCAGGGGATTTTAGTAGTCAAGCACTATTCCTCCTTTATAGATCTTCTTTGGATTTTATCAAAGTGTTACGTGATCTTAATTACATAGCCTTTTCTCTCAACCTCCTTCTGAGAACCCATGTGCATACTTAACCCCTAATACATCAGTTTAGCTCTCCCTAATTGTTTATCCTAGAGAAAACAAAATACATCTTGACTTACCAAATACTGTAAGTACTTTTCCCTCTTCCTGAGTAGTACAGAGAGACCTCAGAATACTTAGAATCCTTAACCTCCTCGTCAGCTCTCCTACCCCAGCTTATATGCTGTTGATGTCATCATGTATTTTAGTTTGTGTTGAACTCCCACGAGGCATAACTGTCATTGTTTTGTATAGTCAGTATTCACTTAGATTTTTAAAAACTCCTTTATTGAGGTAGAATTGACATCCAGTAAACTGTACATATTTAAAAGGTACAGATTGATAGATTTGACGTCTGAATACACCCATGTATTCAGCTGTCAGCACACGTGTATGTTTCTACCATAGACTCTCTTAGAAAATGAAGGTGGGGAGGTGAAGAAGATGAAGGTGGTCAGCAGAGCCTTATTGTGGTTTTATAGGTTTTGTTTTGTTTTGTAGCCATTAGAAGTGGGAGGTGGGGGAAGAGAATTTTCATGGTTTCTTGTGCCAACGCTTTAGAATTCTGCCCTCATTTACAACTCAGTTAAGAAAACAACCTGCTACCTGTTTTAGGTCACTTTAGTGCCCTCTCAAGCCTCCTTCAGTTTAAAACTTCAGTGTATCTTTTACTATTTTCATCTATGTGAGTAGCGTGGCCTTTGAGCTTTTCTAGTGCCTACAAGATGCTGATTTCTTGTTATTTGCCACCTCTTGGAAATAACAGCTGAAATATTCAAAGGCTTTTCTATTTTGATTAAGTCTGTATCTTAGTAATTGTGATTTCTACAAATGAGATCAGCATACAGTTTGATTTAGATTCTTATTTTGAGAACATACATGCTAATTTCAAGGATTTGTGTGTGTGTGTGTGTGTGTGTGTGTGTGTGTGTTCTTTTAAAAATCTACACTGCCTGAGAATATACCCATAGGTCATAAGGGACTTTTTTTTTTAAGTATATACTGCTGACTTTTGGGCTTTATTGTATTAGCTTACACAAAATTTGTATATTTGGGATTATGAATTATTTCTACCAGCCAAAGAATCTAATATTTTTAGACTTTGAGTATAGTTTTAAATTTAATTTTCTTTTATTAAATGCTCTAAGAGATTCTCACAAGTATAGAGTGAGTTGAACTATTTTTAAAATGGGAATTTTACACATTCTAATTATTTTCTGGCATATATATATAATAATATTTACAAACACTAAACTTACTGAGTCATGCATTTGTGTTATCTCATTTAGTCCTTAAAACAACCCTGTGTGGTTATCCTTTACATAACAGATGAGAACCTAACAGAGTTGATATAACTTACAAGTTCACATAGCAAGTAAATAGCAAATTTGATATTTAAACCAGGCAATATATGTCCAAAGCCTGGCCTCTTAATCAGTATAAACTTAATATAAACTTGTCACGATTAATTTTTTTTCTAACACTGATATGAGCCAAAATATTCTCTCTAAATAATTGTAAGAATTTTGACTGTTGGGCTAATGTGCTCACTCAGAGCAAGTACGAGAGTGAAGTTAATTTTGTTTTTATTCTTTTAGCTGATATAGCCCAGAGGTACAGGATAAGCAAATACCCAACCCTCAAATTATTTCGTAATGGGATGATGATGAAGAGAGAATATAGGGGCCAGCGCTCAGTGAAAGCTCTTGCAGATTACATCAGGCAACAGAAAAGCGACCCTGTTCAAGAACTTCATGACTTAGCAGAAATCACCACTCTTGATGTAAGTTGTTAAGTTTTATTGGATCCAATGAACATTGCCTGTTTAATATAAACAAAGTCTTACACGATCTAATAATCTGGACATTTTCTTAGAGTTCATTGCAGTGGATCTGACATCTACATACTTAGAGAGTTAAATTTTTCTTGAATTAATTCTCCAGGGAAATGCTCATGTTTTACTGAGTCTTTGGATAAAATATGTAGCATACAGTAGAGCTGCACTAATTTAAATTGATTAAGGACAAAAGAGTAGCCTGAGTTGTGAAGACAGAAGTTAATGTCAGGCATCTGCCACAAGGATCTCCATATTTGCCTTAGTGGAGACCCTCAGGATATCTGCTCTAATTACTCCCATATCAGCTCTTTGTATAATTTCTAGTGTCTTCTAAAATAGCCCTCCTTAATAAAAAACCCTTTCCGTTGTATACTAAGTAGTTTTTTTTTTTTTTAAGGTATTGAGTTTGGGCTGTAGTTTGTCATTTCAAGTTTGAGATTTGACTTTTACCCTGCTCACCAGCTATGAAGTTAGCCTTTCATGGATGCTGTCAGAAGGCATAAGGCTCCTGGGTCAGAGATAAAAGACTTTGTTGCTCATATCCTAGCAAATAATGAGACCACGTTAGCGTTTGTCACCCCCCCCCCCCCCCCCCCCCCGCCCAAGTCCTCTGGAGGTGGATGCCTGTATACTCTGGAGGTTCTGTCGAGGGAGAACTGTGGCCTCTGAGAAGTCCTGTTTCTGAGCCAGCAGTATGCCTGTGCTTCAGCCCAGGTGGAGATTACCTCACACTGCCGTGTGGCTTGCTACAAGCACAACCCTGAGGAATGGCCTGGATCATGAGTGGTCAAGGGCTTGGTTTTGGCTATACCTAACTGTGTAGGAATGTGTGAGAGACCCAGGAAGGAGTCTACCAAAGGTCGTACGTTATGAATCCATGTATAGTTTTAAGAATAGTCACCTTACTTAGGAATTCATCACCTTATTGAGTAACAGATTATCACTGATTAGTTAAAATGCTAGAAGGAAATGTTTATGATTACATTAGATGGGAGGTAAGATTATTTTCAACCTAATGCAGTCTTTTGGACTAGGTGTTAAAATCCAAATATGCTTTTATAGTGCTTCCCCATTTGTAGATAGTTGAACCAGTTGGGTGAATGAGATAACATGTTTTGCATGTCTTTATATGTTTGTAAAATAATTACATACTTTATTTTACAGCGCAGCAAAAGAAATATCATTGGATATTTTGAGCAAAAGGACTCAGAAAACTATAGAGTTTTTGAAAGAGTAGCAAATATTTTGCATGATGACTGTGCCTTCCTTTCTGCATTTGGGTAAGTATCCTAATTGAGAGTGTGTTAGTGGATCGACTTGACTGCCATGTTACATTCTTGTTATGTGTGGTCATTTTCTGAAATTGATCTCTCCAGAAATGATCTCAGTTCCTTAAAGTCACTAACCAGCCTTCTTGACACATATTTCTGACCTCTTTTAAGAGTTTAAAAGTCTGTTAATTCTTCTTTTGGTACTCTTATTTCAGAATATGGGTAAGTGAAAAAGAATGGACAAGTTAACAACTATTTCTCATGCTTTTATTCAGTTCATTTACTAACACTATTCTGTGTTCACACGAAGTGCTAATGTGTGGGTTTCCAAACTGAAACAACTCCTGGTCTTTCTCATGAAGCAGCATGGGCTTAGTTGTCTTGATTAATCTCTGGCTCTCCACCACCTTTTCTTCTGTCTTCCCTGACCCAGAGGAACAGAACTCCTTTCCACGGCTAGCATCTTTTTTTGTGTCTTTATTACCATCCTTCCAGGATCCTCTGTGGCATTCACCCGTCAATTGTCCTCACTTCCCTGTGTTTTCACCCTGACCCTTTTCATGACCTACTTTTCCTTTGCCAAAAACATGATTCTCTCTTTCCTGACCTTTCTGTTCTATCTCTTGAGCTAAAATCTTGTCCCTTTCTTTTCATTTCTAATTTTTTCAAAGATTATTTATGCTTGGCCACCCTGAATTTCTTAAACTCTAACCAGTGAAAAATCCGTACCCTTGTATCCAACTTTTGCCTTCATTACTCTTGTGAGACTTCTTTCTGCACAGTCCCAAAGTACTTCTTAATTACCAAGTCCAGTGGCCTTTCTTCATTCTCTAATGCTCTTCAGTTTCTCTGAAGGCTGGGACAATCAACTACCCTGTCCTTTTCTGCTGTGTCTATACTTAGGCTACCTTGAATCCCCCTGGTTTGCTTCTTATTTTTCCGACTTCTCTGACTTTCTTCCTGTCTTTCTCTTTCCCTCTCAAAGTGGAATCATTCTATGGTTCTTTCCCTTTCTTTACACTGGGGGTTTTCTCCACCATCCTTTGACTTGATGCAGTATTATTTCTCTCTTTTCTTGGGCCTGTAACTGTTAGACTCCATTTTAGTGATGATCTTGAGTAGAGCCTGGGTTTCTGGCACAGTATGTCCTTTTCCATTGTGTGATCTTTGTCCTTATTTTAATGCTTCTGTAGATTTTGTGTTTTATTGGAAACATTATCAGTGATATTGGGAGACCAGTGTCGGAGTAAATAAGTGAAGACTGTCTCCCCTGACCCCCCCATGCTCTCTGCATGACTGCGTGACTGCTCTCGGGCCACAAGCCATGTGCTTGCTCCTCACACACTGCAGGCACTTCCGCCACGGCCCATGCCCTTACTGTTCTCGGGTTCTGAAGTGCATCTCTTTGGTATTGCCTCCTTGGGAAGAGCTTTCCTGATGACTTTTTATAAAATAGCATTGCCATCACCCCCCTTGCCATTCTTTAGCCACTTAGTTTTCTTCAGAGCACTTTTTTTTTTTTTTTTTGGTTTTTGATCACCCAAATAAATAAACATATCTATTTGCTTGTCTTTCTTTCCACCAAAATGTCAGCTTCCCGAGAACACAGATGCTGTCAGTTTTGTTCACTGCTGTGTACTCAGTGCTAAGGCCATACCTGGTACGAAGGAAGCACCTAGTGAATAGTTAGTGAATGAATGGATGGATGGAGCATGTTCTCCCTTTTCGTTCCACTGGCATCAGTTAGTCTCAGCATCCCTTGTACTGCCATCCTGTACGACTCTAGTCAGAAACTGGAGATAAATCAGTGTTCAATTAATCCAAATATAATTTAGAAAGAGAAAAAAGTTACCTATTTGACTTAGAATTTGTTGTAGAATCCACTCACCAAACATTTGTCAGATATCTATTATGTGCCAGATACTGTACTAGGGCATAGGAAATAACAGTGTACAAATAGAACAAAATAATTGGTTATTGTAGAATTATATTCTAATGATATAAGTTATTCCAGCTCATCCACTTTTTCTTTCTTTTTTTTTTTAACAAGTCCAGTTTTAAAAAATAAAAAGTAGAGAATCTGTGATTGTGTTTAGAACCAAGTAATGTGTTTTTGTGATTGATCTATGCAACCACATCAATGACCTTGATCCCCAGTTACTGGAAACAGTCGGGGTCAAAAATAGCCTTTTGGTGCTCAAACTGCCAACCCAAACTTATAAAACATTGAGTCACAAAAACAGCTAACTAAAATTTTCCCTTAAAAAAATCTGCCTCAAAAAAAAAAAATCTGCCTCATATTAAAGTTTCCCTTCAAATACATGCTTTTGTTGGTATTGGATAGTCTATATGAGTAGGAAAGATGATGGACAAGCATGTTATTTCAAATCATTGCAATACATACATTGCAAAACAGCCAGTTCTGTTTCATTCAAGTATATCACTGCTATTATTAGTCTAAAAGGTATTACTACTACTTCTCTCTTCCTATTAGAGCTGTTTCAAAACCAGAAAGATACAGTGGAGACAACATAATCTACAAACCACCGGGGGTAAGTTGCTATTTCATAGTGTATATAATTTTAAATATAATTTAAATACATGTATAGTATAATCTGTGGTTTTATACTTGTTAATTCACAGAATCATAGAATTTTAGTACAGAAAGGAATTTTAAGTCATCATCTTGTACTAATTCAAACCTTTTAAGGTAAAGATGGGGATACATAGGCCTAAAATCACATAGGAATTTAGTGGTCAAGCTGGGACTAGAGATCTCCTGATCCCCGGGCCTTACCCACCTCTCTGTTTTGTGTTCATTATGTGACCTAAATTCCAAAAAAGGCTTCAGTGTTTTGTGATCATCACTCCTGCCTGGGTCAGACTAGCCAGGCTTCCAAGGTCTCTGGTGTATAAATTAACCTGATACTTGCCAGACAATAGGGAGCAACTCAGTTGCTTTTAACCCTTGGCTAAGAAGTTAAGTGTATCTGAACTTAGAAGTAGTTGCTCTGACCCAGATGATGGTAGCCACACCCAAGAGGCAGAAATCACAATATTTGTCATCTCAGTTGACCTGCTGCTCTGTCATTGCAGTTTTTCACAATTACAAATAGAAGTGTGTTGATATTTTTTCGATTCATAGTTTTCATTTTAGTGTTGTTTGCAGTGTCTTGGTACACTGAAGTTTTTAATTTTTATGTAGTCTTGTGAGTGAATTTTTTTGCTTAGAATGCTCATTTCCTATTCTGAGTTCAGATAGGTATTTGCCTATTTTCTGCAAGTGCATTTCATTAATAGGTTCATAGTGTGACTGTCTCTACATTATCAAAATCCAGTACAGTTGGTTGTTAAGTGCACGGGCTCTGGAATGAGACTCCACGTTAATGTCAAAACTGCCACCTTCCTAGGTGTGTGACTCAGGAAAGTCTCTAAGCTTCTTTATCCTTCAGTTTGTTCATTAATAAAAATAGCTGTGATTATAAGAGTCCTTGTCTTATGGGGATGTTTCAAGGATTCAATGAGTGAACATATATAAGATGGTTACAACAAACAGTGCTTGGACACGGTAAGTTTACTCAGTTAATAGTAGCTATTATTTTTGTCCTCATTTTAAGCACTTCTTAAATACTGATTTTGAGTAAATGTAGAAAGAGATACTGTAAGAAATATTATAGATAGCAATGCTTTGGATTTATATAGTATCTTGTATGTCTCAAAGCCTTTTTCCTGGAAGTTTCCAAACTTTCTTCCAACATTTTCAACTCTAAGGGATAGCTAAATTAATTAATCTGGATCATTCTTTTTCACAATGCCTGCCTGCCATTGGTGAAGATACTGATAAACAATTAGTTGACTCAGATCTGAGGAAAAGCAGAAGGCTTAGACATCACAGGTTGGATACAGAATTGTATGGCTCTCTTTCTCGGAAGTTCCATGTTTTTTGTCTTTTGGGGTTTTTGTTGTTTTTGTTTTTGTATACTCTGTAGATTTTCTGGGTTCATAGATGGCTTTGAGAATGCATTTTTGCTAGCACAAGTTAGATTCGTTGTTTAATTTTTTCCCTCTGCTTTTGTAACAGCATTCTGCTCCAGATATGGTATACTTGGGATCTATGACAAATTTCGATGGGACTTACAATTGGATTCAAGATAAATGTGTTCCTCTTGTTCGAGAAATAACATTTGAAAATGGAGAGGTATGGCTTTCTGACATGTGTTATCTTTAATTCAGATTTCTGAAAAAGCAAGCTTCCTCCAGCCATGTTACTATTTTACTACACATTTACCAGCTGTACAAATCATACAGTGAACAGAACTTGTCATAGCCATTTCCATAATGGAGGCCACTGGCTCTTTGCCTTTGCTGTCCCAGAACGCCTCTGTTGCACTTCTTGCAGTAGCCTTGAAGATGAGTTTGACCATGCCTCTCAGGTGATGCTGATACTATCCAGTGGTTAAGGGGGTGCCCTGTAGAAGCAGTGCTCTGCAGATTTTAGTTATAATTAATTATATACAGTGAATAATCTTTTGCCAGGAAAAGGTTTTTCTAATTCCTATCTTCAGAGAATGAAATTGTGTTCTCTTTCATTGTAATAATGAAAGCAGTATCAGATATTACCATGTAATTGACCTCAGTGATCCCATGCTCCTGAAATGAAGTCCATCCAAACTCTTACCCCTCCCACAAAAACAAAACACCAAGAGTCTGATATTGGAGGAACAAGAACAAGGGCTGTGTCTATGAGGTACATAAGAGAGTGATGGATTACACGTTAAAGAATTGCAGGTGTGTAGTTCAGATTTTAAGTATGTAGTTCTAATTATCACATACCCATATAGCCACCACCTACTTGGTCAGGGGTGGACAGTCCTGTGAAGGGTCAGATGCTACTTTAGGCTCTGTGATTTGTATGGTGTCTTGTCCTGAGTACTATGGCTCTGCACTTGTGCAACACCTAGACCAGTGCGGTTATGCTCCAGTAAAGCCTGCTCACTTGCACACTCTCCTGGTTTGTCAGATGAACATTCTGCTCCTTTCCTCATTCTCTGGGCTTTGGGTATGTTTAGCTGAATACATTTGTTGATTACATTAGCTTATTTAGTCCTCAGAGGCTTAGAAAGATTTAGGAACTTATCACCAATTATTTACCTTCCTTGGCAGTTCATGTTCATTTTTTTCCCCCCAAAACACATTCTTTTCTTTATTTTGTAAGAAAATCTGATTAATTTTATTTGTAATTTGTAATTAATTTTTAAAATTATGGTATAACTAAAAAAAAAATTATGGTATAACTAACATAGCATTATATTAGTTTTAGGTGTACAGCATAGTGATTGAATAATTCCATACGTCACCAAGTGCTCATCATGACAAGTGTACTCCCTAGTCTCCATCTCTTTTTTTTTTTTTTT
Organism: Vulpes lagopus; assembly: GCF_018345385.1. Taxonomy (NCBI): domain Eukaryota; kingdom Metazoa; phylum Chordata; class Mammalia; order Carnivora; family Canidae; genus Vulpes; species Vulpes lagopus. The sequence continues at coordinate 75,883,821 of NC_054830.1, forward strand.
TTAAATTTTTTATTTTTATTTATTTATGATAGTCACAGAGAGAGAGAGAGAGGCAGAGACAGGCAGAGGGAGAAGCAAGCAGGGTCCATGCACCGGGAACCCAACGTTGGATTCGATCCCGGGTCTCCAGGATCACGCCCTGGGCCAAAGGCAGGCGCTAAACCGCTGCGCCACCCAGGGATCCCTCTATCTCTTGTTTCACCCATCACCCACCCCCTTTCTTTTGCTAACCATCAGTGTGTCCTCTATAGTTAGGAGTCTGTTTCTTGATTTGTCTATTTTTTCCTTTGCTCATTTGTTTGTTAAATTCCACATATGAATGAAATCATATGGTATTTGTCTTTCTCTGACTGACTTATTTCATGTAGCCTTACACCCTCTAGATCCATCCATGTTGTTACAAATGGCAAGATGTTATTCTTTTTATGGCTGAGCAGTACTCCATTATGTGTACGTGTGTGTGTGTGTGTGTGTGTGTGTGTGTGTGTGTATGTATGTGTATGGACCACCTCTTCTTTCTCTGTTTACCTGTAGATGGACACTTGGGTTCCTTCCATAGTCTGGCTATTGTAAGTAGGGTGTATATATCTTTTCAAATTAGTGTTTTTGTTTTCTCTGGGTAAATACCCAGTGGTGGAATTATTGGATCATATGGCGATTCTATTTTTAATTTTTAAAGAATATCCATACTGTTTTTACGTTGGCAGTTCTTACAGGAATCGTTTCTAAAACAGAGTTGAAAGGTATAGACCTGGAAAATCTTAAACAATTAAGAATGGTTCCCCTGCCTACCGCCATAGTAGTCACATTTAAAATTCTTTAGATTTTTATTTCATGTTGTAACCCAAAATCATTTAAACTACCAGGAAAGGTTTGTTAACCTCTAATGTTGGTTGTCTTGATAACCCTCTCCTGAATCTTTTAATACTGATTTCATAAAGAATATGTTGGTGTGGACACAGGTAAACATGAAAGCCCAGGCAGCATAAACTACCAGCTACTGTATTAATGTATATAAGTTGGTGCAGCAGGCTAATTGACATGGATGTATTCAAACTACTCATCTCTTCATTACTTCTCTCTTAAAATAGAGGAGAGAATTCATTTCTACCTTGGGTGGAAATGGGTAGGAATCAGGGATGACTTCCTAGAAGAGGCGTTTGGATCCTATAAAAAAAGGACAAAGAAGTGGAAGTACTCATGGAAATAGGGAAGTAAGAGGAGGGGCTTGTGCCTTAATGTTGAGTGTCGAAGGCACTGGTTGGGCTGCGAAATGAAGATCCCCCCCGTCCCACCACCGAAATGGAGATATTGAACAGGAAGTTGGGAATCCAGACTTAGATTGAGGACTGGAACTGGGCTTGGATATAGAGAAGGAACCAATTAGTAGTGCTGGAGATTGCTGGACTCTAGTTGAAGTTGCCAGGCTAGAGCAGATGAGTCCAAAGACAGAATCATGGGAGTGGAAGCAATGAATGTGTTGGGAAAAGAAAAAAATTGTGAGCTGAAGAGATAAAAAGAAAGGAGGAAGAAATTGTAAGTTCGCTTGCTAAAAGATCAGTGTGATGCCGGGGCCGCGGGGGAAGAGAGACAGAGAGCAATTGCTCACGAGTGAGTACGGGTTTTCTTCTTGAAGTGATGCAAACATTCTGGAATTGGATAGTGTTGATGTTTGAAAACCTTGTGACTGTAATAAAACCCGCCAAATTGTATTAAAAATGATGAATTTTATGGTATGTGAGTTATATTTCAATTGAAAAAGGTAAATGTGACAAGAAGCTTAATAATTTATTCTGTATATGAGTGTAACAGGCTGCAACACGGAGACGGAAACCATTACGCAAACTCATGTCCTAGAAGATAGGTTCTAGTTTCAGTTTTTTTAGCATAAAGGATGTTTGTGTTTTTTGCTGCTGCAATTCTTAAATTACATAGAGACACGCAAAAGGATAGTTGATGGAAATAATTTTATTATAATAATTTTATTATGAAGCCCTTTCTGGGCTCTTTCTTATGAGTCAGAACTTAGCATTTGTCAGATAATAAATAAGTTGGCTATCTATATACATCATGTTTCTCTTGATTATTCTCCAGTAACAATAATACCAGTTTTTAAGGCATTCAATAATTTTTGAGGTGCTTTCGTGTCCATGCCTTGTATAGACATATACACATATATAGTAGCAGGTCCTTGTTAATAATTTAACATCAATGCATTGTGTATAGGTAAAATCTTGTGGGGTTTTTGTCTTTTGTTCTGAATCAAACACTTTGCAGCTTTAAGTAGTTCTCATGTAAGTGGAGTGGTTTTTGTAATAAACTCTAGAAGAATCATGTTTCCCAGTCAGTTAGATTTATTTGTTGCTGCTGCAGTCACTCAGTTTTTCAGTGATATTTGTTAAGAATGAAAATACTAATCATGTTTATCCCACCTCAAAATCAGCATCTTGATAAAGAACCAGCATAGTTCCTCCTTTGGTCAGTTTTTAAATGTCATGGTTTCATCTAGAAGGAGCTGATAGACCAGCCCAAGTGGTTACTTTAAGGCAGATCAGTTCCAGCAGTACAGTAGGACATGTGGATCCTCTGAGTGCCTCGGTACTTCAGGTAGATGGCTTGGGTCCTTCTTCCATTAAGGCTAATGTTTGGACCTTTTTTTCTGGCATGTTGCAGTCATTATGCATGTGACATGGGTTGGGATCAGATTGTTCATACCAAGAACAATGGCAAGGCCTGATAATTCTTATTGAATACTTTTGCATACAGGAATTGACAGAAGAAGGACTGCCTTTTCTCATACTCTTCCACATGAAAGAAGATACGGAAAGCTTAGAAATATTCCAGAATGAAGTAGCCCGACAATTAATAAGTGAAAAAGGTAGACAGATGAAGGTGTTTATTTTCAACCTTTCTTCTGTCCCTCCCCTCCCCCATTACATTCATATCAATGTAAACATATTTGGGTTAAAAAATTTTATAAGTAATGTTAACTCTACTCAACCCCTGAATGTACACATCGACATGGGGGTGGGAGGCATTAGTAGAGATAATATGAAGCACTGGGTTTTTAAAAAACAAACAAACAAACACAACTATTAATAGCTCCTGAAATCAAATAGCATGGAAAAGGGGGGTCATGAGTGGACAATGTTAGTTTTTCCTTCCAGCACTTTTGATACTTGAGCAATCCCTTTCTAATGGATCGTCCCAGAGATATCACCAAACGAACTCACACAGTCTAACATTTACTTCTAAATGAAAGAATGTTGAGTAGTTCTCTGTGGAGTTCTCTAGACTGTCAGAAAGGAATTTGAGTTTTCACCCACTTTTCCTCTGTAGTTAGAGAAGCAAGTCAAACAAAATAAAGTGAGGGCATTGTATAGAGCCATGCTTTTTTTTTTTTTTTTTCTTTAATCACTGAATAAGTATTTTGGGGTTGAATTATATTAAATGTCAACCAGTCGGGACTGGAAGGAGCTCTGTGAAGATGGTCCCTTGAGAACAGCTCATATGTCAGTTTCATGAACTGCTCACAACTGAGACCTGGATAGGTAATTGCCCATTTAAAGAAAATTTTAAAAATTCACTATAGCATTTGAATTCAGGTTGAGTTCATATAATTTCTAAGGAAATTATACTCTGCCCTAAGTACTGAAATTCTACATCTTTTAAATGTTGTAATATTTAGGTTGTAGTTTTTGTGACCTATATTACTCTAAAGCATGTTGGTTTTTAAAATTAAATTAGTATGTCACTTTTCATGAACTTATAATCCTATGAGACTATAGTCAAGAAAATTCTAATCTATCTCTCCAAATTCTATTTCCTGTAAAGGTACAATAAACTTTTTACATGCTGACTGTGACAAATTTAGACATCCTCTTCTGCACATACAGAAAACTCCAGCAGATTGTCCTGTCATAGCTATTGACAGCTTTAGGCATATGTATGTTTTTGGAGACTTCAGGGATGTATTGTAAGTATTCTTTTTTTTTTTTCCTTCTTTTTTACTTACTGATATGTGTCTCAAAAATGAACTTAAAACCATTGTTTGAGTGTTTTAAATAGTCCTGTGTTAAACTAGTAATAGTTTGTTATTTGGATGGATAAGGTTTTATTTTTCACTCTAAAGTGTGGTATAATTGAGTGTGAGAATTATAATATATTCCTATAGAAATGCCAGTATTAAGTGATCCTAATGCTTTGGAGTAAACCGCTAAAAGAAAATTTTGCCCTTCCAGAAATTAGTTCTGAAATTTGGTGTTTGTCCGCATGTCAGGGAAAGTAGGTTATAGTCCTATATCAGATTAAAGGTTATTGGTAATATTGCTGCTCATTTGTGGGATTTAAGAGCCAGAAGATGGCCATGACTACGGGTTTCTGTGGGTATACAGCTGCAGACCTTTCCAAGAACAGGTAAGTGTTCTGATTCCATTCTCAATTATCCATTCTCAGCTCTTCTTTGTATTAATGAATATGTAACCCTTGTAACTGCAAGAGATATTAGATTTTTATCAGCTGAGATGTTAAATTTGGTTGTTAAAAATGGAGATGTTTCTTCATGTATGAAAATTTTAAGCAACAAGATTAATTCAAATTAGACCTTTTCTTTTAAATTTATATAAGTACCCTGTTTTATGTCCACAGATTAAGTTGCACAGAGGATGATTTGAAATCCTATTGCAGAATGAGTTACCTCACTCACTATTCAGTATTTCATTATAGAGATGTAGTTGTTTGATAGAAGATTCTCAGTCTTACCATATAGCAGACCTACATTTGAGTCCTACCTTGATCAAGTCACTTAGCTTCTCTGTTATTGTTTCTTTACACTTAAAATATGGTTGGTAGTACAACTTACCTGATGGGATTGTTATGAAAATTAATGAGAGAGGAAGGTTGTGTCATGACCCATACAGTAGTAAAAAATTGTTTGTTTTACTTTGCCTATACTCAGAATAATACCGTTTGGCCTATTAATTCATTAAATATTTGTGCAGGTCTTCTGTAAATTTTTATTATAAAATAAATACACATAACATAAAATTTACCATTTTAGCCATTTTAAAGAGTAAAATTTGGTGGTATAAATTATGTTCACAATATTATACAATCATCACTAGTACTAGTTCCAGAACTTTTTCATTATCTTAAATAGAAATCCCATAACCCATTAAACAGTCACTTTGTATTCCACCTTCCTACAGTCCATGGCAGCCACTAATCCACTTTCTATTCCTGTGGATTTGTCTGTAATGGATATTTCATATAAGTGACATCATATAATTTGTGATTCTTTGTGTCTGGCTTCTTTAACTTAGCATAACTTTTTCAAAGTTCATCAATATTTAGCAAATACTGGCGGTTCATTCCTTTTTATTGGTAAATAATACTTTGTTAAATAGGAATACCACATTTCTTCTATTTGTCAGTTGGTAAATTAAAAAATTTTTTGTTTAAATTCAATTAATTAACATATATTATTAGTTTCAGAGGTAGAGGTCATTACATCATGTGCCATCCTTAATGTTCATCACCCAGTTACCCCGTTCCCCAGCCTCCTCTGCTCCAGCAACCCTGTTTGTGTCCTATGATTAAGAGATTCTTGTGGATTCATCTCCCTCTCTGATTTCATCTTGTTTTATTTTTTCCCTCCCTTCCCCTAGGATCCTGTTTTGTTTCTTAAATTCCACTTATGGGTGAGATCCAGGTCTTCTGTATGACAGTCATTGTATAACATAAACCAAGTCATATAAACCAGTGGTTTAAAGTTTACTAAGATTGAGTCCTTGCCATCAACAAACTCACAACCAAGTAGGAAAAGGGGACAAATAGAGTAACAGGCAGTTGTATTTTATTATATGAGAAGGGCTCTAACAGAGCTCAACAGGGAGATACTTGATCCAAGCTCTGGGGATGTAAATGCCTAATGTGGGTCCTAAAGTTCTGTACAGGTTCATCATGGATGGAGAAGGAGACAGGGCTTGGAGAAGGGGGATGTTGGCAGAAACAAGTAGGAGTTGGTGGCTGAATATGCATGGACGGGAGGGGGGGTACTGAGTGTTGAGGCTATGAGAAGCAAGCAGTAGCTAGCTCATGAAAGCCCTGTGATATGTAGGGAAGTTTGACATTATCCTGAAAACCCTGTAGAGTCAGTGAAAGGTTTGAATCCGGAGGTTATTTTAAAAAATCACTCAGGTTGTAAACTGGAGAATAGAGGAGAGGGAATGAAAACAGAATTGAGGAGACTGATGAGTAATCCAAACAAGAGCTGATGCTAGATAACAAGGCGATGATTCTTGAATAAACAAATTACCTAAATAAATTCTGGCAGTAGCACTAAAGCTAGAGAGAAGCAGGAATCTTGAGATACTTTGTAGGTAAAATAGGAGGACTTGGTATCTTAATAAATGGGAGAAGAGAGCTATGAGTGATGGCCAGGAATCTGACTGGCACAGCTAAGTGGGTTAGCCATTAACCGAGCTAGAGAACTCAGTAGAGGAGCAGCTTCGTGGGAAAGGTAATGAGTTTTCTTTCTTGGCATATTGAATTTGAGGTGCCTGTGGGCCACAAAGGAGGAGTTTCTAGCAGGGAGTTTACATGCTCCAGGATTCAACAAGGAGATAAGGGTGTGGGGTCTTGAACACATAAGGATGTAGCTGTAGTTACTGAAACAGATGAGATTACTTAGCACAAAGCTGAGCATGGACCCCTGATGAATACCCATATTTAAAGGGAAGACAGAAGATGGAGTATATGTAAAAGACTAAGGAGGAGAAGGTATCAAAGAAATGAAAGAAAACCCAGAAAAGAGTAATATGGTAATTGAGGAAGGAGCACTTTTAGCAGGAAGGAATGCTTAATCAGGAGGATGAAGGATCTATTAGATTTGCCTCCCAACAAAGGCTGTATTGCAGTGAATCAGAGTACTATTTGATGAGGAAATGAAAATTTGACAATAAAAATTGTCGCAAGAAGCTAACCTCTAAAGGGAAAGAAAAATAGGGGGATAGCTCGAGAGAGAGAGACATAGGATGATGGGAGGTTTTCACTTTTCTTTTTTTACCCCCTTGGGGTCCACGAAACTAACCATGATAAAATGCTTGTGGGAAAGAATCAGATGGATTGAATGAAGAGTTATTGAAAAGATAGAAAAAAGAGGGGCTAATTGATCAAGCAGAGCTGTAAGGGGCACAGAGGGAATGAAATGCAAAGGAAAGAACCTTCTTTCTTTCCCATGAGAAAAAGAGGAAAGGAAGGGTGCATTTCTTTGGGGGTATTTGGGAATTCTGGTGTTAGTGACAGTAGCAGAAGACTGCAGAGGTTCCTGTCCAGCTCGTTTTTAACTGTGGCTAAGGAAGCAAGATCTTTTACTGAGAGTGACAAGGCAAGGGGATAATGAGAGGCAAGACCATGCTGGATTTTACAAGGAAGAGTACTTATACCCAGAAATCCACCTGAAAGGTCCGGATCTTCCTAGCATCCTGGTGGGACTCCTACAGTCCCCTTAGCAAGCCTGTGAGCATTGACTCTTGGGCTAGATGGAAATGTCTGGTTGGGTGTCTTCTTCTAATTTCTTAGGCTTGCTTCCTGAAGCTATAAGCTCAGGCTGAAAGAATGAGCTTTTTAAGAGAGGGTAATTCTAGTGTCTGGGCTCGCTGCAGGTGCTTCCAGGCAGAGAGACTGTGCTTGGCATTAAAAATGCTACCTTATGCATGGATTGTTTATATGAAGTTGTTATCAGCACATTTCCCTACCTCTCATAATGGATAAATCTCTGGTTGTTTACCTCTTTGCTTTCATTTGCAGACTTCTAGCCCCAGTTATAAAGTCTCATATTAGTGGAAGTCAACAGGATACTGACTTTACTACCAGTCAGCAACTAGACCTTGCCCAACTTTGGCTTTTGTTCCTAGGAACCCTGTGTAACACCTCAAGGGACATCTGTGAGAATTTCCATCTTGGCTTTGTTAAGTTTTCTTCTCCAGTTTCTTCTCCAGTTCTTCTCCAGTGCTACTTTGGCACTTCTAATCCCATCTTGGTGTCTGTTGGTCAGAGAACCCAAGTAGGTATATTCTTTATCACATGACCCAGTCCCCCTATTCTCCAACTATAGTTTACTGGACCAAGAGGTCGGCACGTGGCCAAGAAAAACTCGTATGTCAGCTGGTAGCATTCTACTTATGCCCTGGTATAAAAAGAAACTGTGCCAGTAAGATTCTCAAAAGAAATCTGGAAATGAGAAGTAGTTCTCTCCCATCCTACAAGCGTCTAATCCTGTGAGTAGGGAGGGAGATAGAAGTGACTATACTTGAAGCTCTTCGAAACAAATTACTTAATTTCTCCCTTAGGTGCCTGATTTTCCCTCCTAGGCACTGTTCACTGTAATATTTTTTTAATTGTAAGGAGGCACATGCTGCGTGAGCTACAAACTGAGCCTATGTGAATAGATGTTGTTAAAAATCAAATAAAATATGTAGCAAAGTGAATCTGACACATTTAATAGCTTGCATAATTGTTATTGTGCTGCATGGTAATTAAAGCTTAAATGATAACCAGTTTCCATAAATTACTGTAATTACTCTTACTTTTAGTAACTCAGCATTTCTGGGGTCAGTTGGAGGAAGTGTGGTTGTGATAAGGAGTAAGAAAGCAGATTTATGGCACACAGGGCCCTCCCGTGCCAGGTGGGCATGGGGTTGAGGGAGGGGGATGTGCTACCAGTGTTCTGTTCCCCTCTCCCTTATTTCAGAGAAACCTGAGCCTTAGGGAGGTAACATAACCAGCAAGGCCACACAGCTAACTAGCGGGAGGCCTGGGATTTGTGTCTGAGCATACTGAATCCAGAATCCCAAGCTCTGATGTATCATGTCAAAGCAGTTACATTTCAGTGCATACGAAAAGTGGTGTAAGTGTGAATGTGAAAGATATTTGAAGAAATAGTACTTGTACCTGAAACTAAATCTTGGATCTGTGAATCTTCGGTTGTTTGCCCTGTAAATGGACCCGATTGATTCCTTGCCAAATGTAAAGGGAAAGGTTTTACAGGTAGAGGAAAAGGAATGGAGGGTAATTTAGGGAGCTAAGAGCACCTAAGGGCAGGTCTAGGAAACCGTCCCAGGAGAAGAAACTAGATCATAGGGTGTGGTAGAAGGCTGTTGGAGGACTTTCAGGAGAAACTGCCCTTCTAAAAAATTGTGACCAGCAAATACCGTCCCATCTGCACCTTTGCTAAAATTTACATAGATACTACTTACCACTGGAGCCCCGGTGATGGGAAAAAGCAGAACAGGCTTCAGGTCATTCCTGGGAAAATGGAACAGGCTCCATAATGCCACGTCCCCTAGCTCTGGAATCTAGGTCATTTATCCCAGGTCACGAAATCACTGAAAATTATCATAGTTCCTTAAACTACTTGGTCTGGGAAACTTGGCTGCAGCTGATTGGCTGCATTAGTGGCAGGGTGAGGGGCGGCTGTGGTGAGATGAGAGGGGCAGGGCAAAACTAAAGATGGGGGTGCGTATCTCACAAATTCATCTGCTATGACAAATTAGTCTGCCTTCTTGAATTTGGAGGGAGCAAAACAGGAATTGGGCAGAACAATGAACACTTGGAGAGATAGGTAGAAGAAAACCTTTTTTTTTTCTTCTTTTTTTTCTTTGAAGATTTTATTGATTTATGAGAGAGAGAGAGAGAGAGAGAGAGAGAGAGAGAGAGAGAAACAGGCAGAGGGAGAAGCAGGCTTCATGCAGGGAGCCCGATGTAGGACTCATCCCAGGGCCCTGGGATCACGCCCTGAGCTGAAGGCAGACGCTCAACCGCTGAGCCACCCAGGTGTCCCTTAGAAGAAAACTTTTAAACCAGGTCACCATTAGGTCTCTTTTAACTCTGAAAATTTAGTTTTGTTCTTCAGGATCTAGAGGTTCCTTTCCCCTTCCCACCCCATGAGGCTTTTTTAAAGTGGAAAAACAGGTACTAAAGAGAGCTTCTTAAAAGGCAAATTTTATTTAGTTTTTATTATCTCTTGCTATACCAACTGCTTTATGACAGCATTAGATGTTCAGTAAATGTTTTGATTAATTTGCTCTTAGTTTAATCTGCTTATTTTATGTTTAAGAGTTTGACTACTTGTATATATATCTGCACATCTGGAATACGTCCTAGTATTTATCAGCTGGCCATTCTCCCTGTTTTCCTCCTCTCTTCACCTCTGTAGTTGTGATTTCTCTGAATGTGTCTCTCCTGTCAGCCACTGGGCAGTATATACAGTGAGCTGGGTCCCTAAACACCATTTTTACTCTCATGTGATATGCGTATCATAAAACTTACATTCATTACCTTCTTATAAGTACTGTTTGTAAGTCGTTACACTACATTTTACCTTATTTGGCCCTGCCAGCAAAATAGGCATGAAACTCTGACAGAGGCAGACCCTGTAGCAGCTCCACTTTATACGTTATGTGTATTCTCAGTTTCTGGAAGAAGAATATAAAATGGGTATTATTTCTACTTTTACAATGAAGGACTTAAGCTCAGAGATTTAGTAACTTTACTAAAGCCAAGTCACTAAAGAGGCAAATATAGCTCACAATTAGGTGCTCAGACTCTAGATCCAGACTGCTTAGATTCTAATCCCAATCTCTTACCAGTCTTACCAGTCTAACTGCCAGGCTAGTTATATCACTCTGGGCGATTTCTTAGTACCCCTGTACCTTAGTTTCCTCATCTATAATCTACTTCATAAGGCTGTTGTGGGCATTAAATGAATGTGTAGATCTGTAGCTCTTAGTGTCTGATACATGGTTAAGTATTGTGATAAGGTTCTATTGCCTGTATTACAGGAAATAATCAGATTCAAATCTAAGTCATTAGACTATAAAAACAATACAATTAAGTAAGCAGGCATCGTTTTCATTTTATACATCAGAAAACTGATGCTCAAAGAGGTTAGGTAATTTAAGTGGCAAAATACAGTTATACAATACATTAAATGTAAATACATTACATTAAATGAGTTTGTACTACATTGTTATATAAGTTAAGTTAAAAAGTCGAGTAAACAATATTAGGAAATTGAATCCAGGGATGCCTGGGTGGCTCAGTGGTTAAGCATCTGCCTTCGGCTCAGGTTGTGATCCCAGGGTCCTGGGGTAGAGTCCCACACTGGGCTCCCTGCATGGAGCCTGCTTCTCCCTCTGCCCGTCTCTCTCTCTCTCGGTTTCTCATGAATAAATAAATAAAATCTTAAAAAAAAAAAAAAAAGGAAATTGAATCCAGCAATATAGAAAAAACAATGTACAATTAAGTGAGGTTTATCCTAAATATGCAAGGCTAGTCTAACATTCAGAAACCAGTCAGTAGGGATCCCTGGGTGGCGCAGCGGTTTGGCGCCTGCCTTTGGCCCAGGGCGCGATCCTGGAGACCCGGGATCAAATCCCACGTCGGGCTCCCGGTGCATGGAGCCTGCTTCTCCCTCTGCCTGTGTCTCTGCCTCTCTCTCTCTCTGTGTGGCTGTCATAAATAAATAAAAATTAAAAAAAAAAAAAAAAAGAAACCAGTCAGTGTAATTCAGCATATTAATGAATAACCAAAAAACAACCGATCACATTAACACATGTTGAAACATTTAACAAAATTCAACATCCATTCATAACAAAAATGCTTAACAAGACTAGGAGTTTATGGAAACTTCTCAGTCTGATAAGAGATATTTGTAAAAACCTGCAGCTAATATACCTAATGGTGAAAGACTGAATACTTTCCCACTAAGATCAGGAACCAGGCAAAGATGTTTACTGTTTTTGTGTATGTGTGCATTAAACATATCATTTGTTCCTTTATTTCTGAGTATAAAAAATTTATGTTTTTTGTGGATAATTCTGAAAGTTAATAAAATGCCAAAGAATAAATTAAAAATCACCCATAAATCCACAAACCAGAGATCTAGACACATGTGTGTGTCATAATCAGGGCCATGCTATTTTATGAATTATCTTTTTAATTTATCCACACACAAACATCTTCCCATGTGATTTAAATTTTTTCTTTTACTTTTATTGGCTAGTTTTCCGCCTAATGGGTTTGTTTCAGGATTTGACTTGTTTGAATCCAGGTTTTCCTGTGAACAAATAACATACTGCTACTAATGGAACTTTACCAAACTTGTCCTCATTAAGACTCTTGTAGTTTTTGGTGCAGTGGAGCACCCCCTGGTTGAGTTCTGTGACACACCACCCTAGTTTTCCTTTCTTTATTTGGCTCTTTCATTGTTTTTTTTTACTGATTGTTCTTCTTGTCTTTGAGCCCTTGTGGTAATAATCATAGAGTTGTGCTGTCCAGTAGGATAGCTGCTAGCCCTGTATGAATAGTGAAGTTTTAATTAAAATGATGTAAAATTTAAAAGTCAGTTTCTCAGGTGCTGAAGGGCTCAGTGGCCACATGTAGGAAGTGGCTACTGAATATGACAGCATAGATAATATTTTCTGTCTTCACTGTAAGTTCTGTTGGGTAGCTCTATTGCTGTCAGAGGGTATGCAGTTGTAAAGAACAGAAACTCACTCCAAGGAGCTCAAAAGTAAAGCGTTTGTGCTGGAACTATAGGAACATAACCAGGTGCAGCTGGCCTGCACTGCTGCAGAGTGCTGGGGCAGCTACTCCCTTCCCTTCCTCTGGGGTCCAGAGCTCTTCTCTTGGCTCCTCACTTCACATCTGCTCCATCCCCTTTCCGGATACCAGCTTCTTCCTCTGCCCTGCCAAAACTTCTGCATGGATGTGGTTTTGATTCACCACGACAGGATGTAGCCTGAACTCCATATGACCTTGTAACTCTAATCATCTCACTGTGCTTCCTATATCTCCTATATCTCTTAGTTCATATTCTCCAGACATCTGGCTCAAATCCTTCTCTACCCCAAGTTATTTGTCTTCCCCCTCTTTTTTTCAGCTTTATTGAGGTAGAGTTGACAAAAACTGCTGATATTTAAGGTGTATAATGTGATTACTTTGTTATATGTATACACTAAAATAATTACCAGAATCAAGCAAATTAATGTATCCATTACCTCACTTACCTTTTTTTTTTTTTTTTTTGGTGAGAAGTTAAAATCTACATACTCTCTTAACAAATACACTACAGTATTAATAACTGTAGTCACCATGCTGTACATTAGTTCCTCTAGAATATATTCTTCCTGCAGCTGAACCTTTGTACCCTTTAACCAACATTTTCCCATTTTCTCTCACTCTAGTCCCTTGTAACTATTAGTCTACTCTCTGCTTCTGTAAGTTCTGCTCTTTTAGATTCCACATATAAGTAAAATCATGCAGTGTTTGACTTTCTGTGTCTGGCTTATCTCACTTAGCATAATGTCCTCCAGGTTCATCCATGTTGTTGTAAATGACAGGATTTGCTTCTTTATTAAGGCTAAACAATATGTGTGTGCATGCCATATTTTCCTTATCTATTCATCAGTAGATGGATGTTGGGTTGTTTCTCAATCTTGGCTATTAAGAGTGATGCTGCAGTGAACATGGGAGTGAAGGTAACTCTTTAACGTAGTGCCTTGATCTCCTTTGGGTATATATCCAAAAGTGGGATTTGGGGGCCAAATCGTAGTTCTATTTTTAATTTTTTGAGTAACGTCCATACCTCCGTAGTGGGCGTATCAGTTTACATTCCCACGAACAGTGTACAAGGGTTCCCTCTTCTCCATATCCTGGCCAACACTTACCTTTTGTCTTCTTGATAAAAGCCATTCTAACAGGTGTGAGGTGATAGCTCATTCTGGTTTTGATTTCCATTTTCCTGATTATAGTGATATTGAGCACAACAGTACATATACTTGTTGGCTTTTTGTATGTTTTCTTTTGAGAAATGTCTTTTCAGGTCCTTTGCCCATTTTTAAATCAGGTTGTTTTCTTGTTCTTGAGTTGCTTTAGTTCCTTTTGTTTTTTGGATATTAATCCCTTATCTGGTAGATGGTTTGCAAATATTTTCTCCCATTTTGTAGGTTATCTCTTCATTCTGTTGTTTCCTTTGCTGTGCAGAAGCTTTTTAGTTTGATGCCACCACATTTGTTGGTTTTTGCTTTTTGTTGCCTGTGCTTTTGGGGTCCTATCCAAACAATAATTGTCCAGACCAGTATCAAGAAGCTTTTCCCCTGTTTTCTTTTAGGACTATAGTTTGTCAGGTCTCACATTTAAATCTTAAATCCATTTTGAATTGATTTTTATGTATGGTGTGAAATAATGGTTCAATTTAATTTTTCTGCTGGTGGCTCTCCAATTTTGCCAACACCGTTTATTTAAAAGACCATCCTTGGGGTGCCTGGGTGGCTCAATCAGTTAAGCATCCAACTATTGATTTCAGCTCGGATCATGAGAACGAGCCCTGCATCAGGCTCCCCGTGCTGAGTGTGGGCCCTGTTTAAGATTCTCTCTCTAGCAGTCACTTATTTAGTTAAGTAGCTGACTCTTGGTTTTGGCTCAGGTCATGACCTCAGGGTCATGGGATCAAGCCCCGCATCAGGCTTTGTACTCAGCATGGAGTCTGTTTATCCCTCTCCTAGCCCCTCTGTCCCTCTCCCACACACAGTCTCTCTGAAATAAATATTAAAAAATATGTATCTCCCTCTGCCCCTCCCCTCTGCTCATCCTCTTTCTCTTTAAAATAAAATACCATCCTTTCCACATTGTGTATTCTTGGCAGCTTTGTCAAAGATCAGTTGACTATGAATGTGTAGATTCATTTCTGGGCTTTCCATTATGTTCCATTGGCTTATGTCTTTTTATACCAGTACTATACTGTCTTGATAACTATAGCTTTGTAGTATATTTTGAAATCATACAGTATGATACCCTCATCTTTGTTCTTGCCTGAGACTTCTTTTGCTTTGGCTATATTTAGGGTCTTTTGTGGTTCCATACGGATTGCAGGATTTTTTCTGTTTCTGTGATAAGTGCCATTGGAGCTTTGATACGGATTGGACTGAAATCTGTAGAGTGCTTTGTACTTTAGGCAGTATGGATATTTTAACAATATTAATTCTTCCAATCCATGAACTCAGGATATCTTTCCATTTATTTGTATCTTCTTCCATCAGTGTTTTACAGTTTTCAATATATAGCTCTTTCACCTCCTTGGCTAAATTTATTCGTAAGTATTTTATTGTTTTTGATAAAGATGTCCTCTCAGAAACAAACTGAGGGTTGCTGGGGAGAAGGGGAAATTCTGTAACTGGGTGATGGGTATTAAGGAAGGCACGTGATGTAATAAACACTGGGTACAAGACTGATGAACCACTGAACTCTACCTCTGAAACTAATAATACAGTATATGTTAATTGAATTAAAAAAAAAAGATGACCACTCTCACCAGTTGTATTTTAGTATGATACTCAAGTCCAAGCAAGTATCATAGGACAAAAAAGTAACCAAAAAAAGTGTTTGGACTAGAAAGAAACTTTCTTTGTAGACAACATGGTTGTGTATGTAGAAATGCCTAATAAATTTGCAAGAAAGCTCCTACAGCTAATTAGTGATTACAGCAAGATAGAAGGTCATCTTTTAAAAAGTCACTTTTATTTCTATATATTAACAACGAACATTTGGAAACCCAAAAACGTTTAAACTGCCATTCATAATAGGCTCCAAAAGAAAAAAGAAAAAACAACTATGTATACATCTAACAGAAAACTGCAAAACACCAATGAAAGAAATCAAATATGACAAAAATAAATGGAGAAACATACTGTGTTCATGGATTAGAAGACTTGATACTGTTAATGTTGATGTTAATGTTACTCAAGTTTATAGATTTAA
This sequence comes from Vulpes lagopus, assembly GCF_018345385.1. Lineage (NCBI taxonomy): Eukaryota > Metazoa > Chordata > Mammalia > Carnivora > Canidae > Vulpes > Vulpes lagopus. The sequence goes on from NC_054830.1 coordinate 75,899,640, forward strand.
TGCAATTTCAGTCAAAATCTCAGATTTTTTTGTAGATATAACTGATTCTAAAATTTATACGGAGAGGTAAAACTAGAATAATAGAAACAAAACAATTGAAAAAGAAACAAAAGACTCATAATACCCGATTTTAAGACCTACAATACAAGTTAAAATATTTATGATAGCGTAATATCAGTGAAAAAAATAGGTACAAGTTGCTGTGGAAAAGAATAGAGTCTAGAAATGGCACACAATAGTGATTTTTTTTAAAGATGTAAAGACAATTCAGTGGAGGGAGATAATCTTTTCAATAAATGACGCTGTACCACCTTAACATCTTCATACCATAAAAGAAACAACTCCTATAAAAAATTAATTTTGAATTGATTGTAGACCTAAATGTGAAAGGTAAAACTGTAAAATTCTTAGAAGTAAATTAGAAACTCTTTCTGACCTGGTCTCTTGGTATGCCCAAAGGACTATCCATAAAAGAAAAAATTGATAATTGGCTTTCTACAAATTAAAAACTTTTGCTCCATTACAGATACTGTTAGAATGCAAAGAAGATATACAAATGGCAAATAAGCACATGAAGAGGTACTCAACATCATTAGACATTAGAGAAATGCAAATTAAAAGCACAGTGAGATCCTATTATACATTTTTTAGAATGGCTAAATTTAAGTACTTAAAATACCAAGTGAGACTATGGAGCAGCTGGATCTCTTATAAATTGCTGGTGGGGTTGCAAAATGATACAGCCACTCTAAACAATTTGGCAGGTTTTTAAAAAAGTTAAACATATACCTTCCATATAAGCTAGTATTTTTCCTAGAGAAATGAACTTAACGTTCACACAAAAACTTGTGTGCAAAAGTTTGTGGTAGCATTGTTCAGAATTACCAAAATCTTGAAAGAACCCAAATACTCTTCAGAGGGTGAAAGGATAAACTAATTGTGGTATATCCACTCAATGGAATGCTATTCAATAAATAAAGGAAAAGAGTTACACATGCAACAGAATGGATGAATCTCAAAAGCAGTATGCTGAATAAAAGAAGCCAGTCTCATGGTTACATGCTGTATGATTCCAAGTACAAGTCATTTTGGAAAAGGCAGATTATAGGAACAGAGAACAGATCAGTGGTTGGCAGGAGTTAGGGGGAAGTAGAGGGTCTTACCAAAAAAAAAAAAAAAAAAAAAAAGGGTGTTGGAATAGTGATGTATCCTATTTGTGGAGATAGTAACTAGATGTTATATGCATATGTTAAAACTCAGAACTATAAGCCTGGAAGAGTAAATTCCACTGTGTGTAAATTTTTAAAAATAAAAATGCTTCTCACTGTGATACATATGTCAAAGTTCATTTAATGATACTTACTTAACCTTTGTGCATTTCATTGTCCCTAAATTTTGCATCACCTGAAAATAAAATTGAAAACAAACAGAAAAGTGTTTGGAAGGTAGGAAAGAAACACTTAGGTGTTCTAATTAGAAGAACTGTACCCTAAAGTATGAAAATATAATTGAATTTATAATGGCAAGGATCCATTTATTTTCCTTTTTAACACATAACTATGTTGTCTGTTTTCTTGACAATATACTGTGATTCACTGATTGCTACTTAATAATGATGGATAGTTTTCTGGCCACAAGCTACATAAGAGCTCTTTTGTAATCTGTTTTTCTACCCATCAATTCCGATTCATTGTATCTCCCTTCGCCTTTTGCTACAATTCTCTCATCTGTTGACAAGGGGAAAGAATCAAGTTAGGAAAAAATCTGTTTTGAGTGTTCTCTATGAATTTGTTACATTTAAGATTTAATCATAAATTATTTTTTGACTAGCAAACGCAAGTTACACTGTTGATTGGGATTGTCTTTGGACTTTATAAAATAATAAACTTAACAGAGCCTTTATCTTAAATATTAGAGACCATTCTTTGATTTGAATGGAAATATTGTAGCACTTTGCTTGGGTGACAGTAGATGATGTCATATTAAATTTAAATTGATCTCCTCTGAGTGTTTATCTTTAGTGCATGTGCAATTTCTTCAGCACCAGAGAACCTTTCAGAGGCATTCTGTCAATACAGCTACCTGACAGTCATTTGTATTTGTAAACTGTGCATTTGGCACCTGCTGGTCTCTTGCATTGGAGCTAGTGGGGAGCCAAAATGGGTGTACAATGAAGTTATTGGTTGGTACATCTCAGTGGGAATTATTGAAGGGAAGAAACAGCACTTGCAGGACCTCAGGAGAGGATAAAAAGAAACTAGGAGTATTAACACAAGCCAGCTATTCTTTGCTCCCAAAAAAGGATGATTTAAAAAGTGAGGCAGTTCTACCAAAGTCAAGTGTTTATGGACCTGCATTTTAATTCTTGTTAAGAGATACGAGGAAAGGTTTCTAATTAAAATATATAATGCATTTTCAAAATTTCAAGATTTCAGTAGAAGACTGACAATTCATATAAGCAGAAATATAAAAACTGTGGAAAAATGCTTAATTTCCGAAGAAATGGAAATTAAAATGCAGGTGTCTTTTTATTTGTCATAGTAAAACAAACTTTAATACAAAAGAAACATGTTGGCAAGACTTCAAAGAACAGGTAGACAAGTAGCAGCAAAAACTAATGTTTTGTGGGTGTAACTTGCCCACACTCAGTCAAAAGTTATTTACTCACCAGATTTCTCCTCAACTTATGATAGTTTGATTTAAAATGTTTTTGCTTGATGGTGGTGCAAAAGCAATACACAGTTAGTACTTTGAATTTTGTTCTTTTCCCAGGCTAGTGATGTGCACTAAGATATTCTTTGCTGGTGGTGAGCAGTAAGCCACAGCTCCCAGTAAGCCTCATGGTCCCAGGCATCAACAGCTGACACACTTAATATACCCATGCAACCATTGTTTATCACTTTCAGTACAGAATTCAACAAATTACATGATATTAAATACTTTATTATAAAATGGGCTTTGTGTTAGATGATTTTGCTCAAGTAGGGTATTTTAAGTGTTCTGAACACATTTTAGGGTAGGCTGGGTATATTAAATGTATTTTCCATTTAGGATTTTTCAATGTAGGATAGGGTTATTGGGCTGTATCCCCCTTGTAAGTTGAGAAAGATCTATATTCTTTATCGGATACAACTCAAGGAAATAATTACAAAGAAAAAAAGGCTGATAGGTGGATATGCTTTAGTCTTTTTTGCTATAAGGCATGTCTCTGTGCTGCAAGTTTGCTCATAGTGTGACTGGTAATTAGAGGAATAATGTTAATATAAATGAATGGTGTTCATATTATTTTCCTCAGAATGTTTTGAAGCTATCAAAGAAAAGTTTTTTCACCACTAAACAGAATTTAGGGGCGCATGGGTGGTTCAGTTGGTTCAGTGACTTGTTTTCGGCTTTGGGTCATGATCTTGGGGCCCTGAGATCAAGCTCCACACTGGTGCTCTGTGCTCAGTGAGGAGGCTGCTTCTCTCCCTCTGCCGCATCCTCTACTCACGTGTGTGCATCCTTTCTCTAAAATATTTTTTTAAAAAAGAAAATGCTTTAGTGGTGTATGAAGACCTCTTCCAACCTAAAAAGGAGGGACAGTTTCATGGCCTTGAGAAATACTTTGCTTTTCACAATGTTAAGCTATCCAGTGGAGCTACCCATATAGTTGAAGAAGTTGTGAGATTTTCCCTTTTGCTTTAAAAAAAAAAAAAAAAAAAACAACCATAGAAAAACTACACCCTGGTTTAAAGTATTTTGGTAAAATTGGTTCCACTGGCAGTGAATGCCCTCAAGGACCTCAGTTTATATCTTGAGAAAGGACCTATTTGCTCCAGATTAAGGCTACAGAGGATCACCTGGCTGACACAGTGGTAGAGGCTAAACAGTACTAGTAGTTTTGTTCTAGGCTCTTCATAGTACTCTGGTTGTAAAGTTACATAGTTTCAAGTGGTTAGCCCCTAATGCTATTTTTCTCTTGAGCCCTGTTATTTTTAGTGTGATTGTGCAGAACATGAGGTTTTTAAGTTTTATATATATATATATATATATTATATATATAACATATACGTTATTTTAAGTTATATATGTATTTTTAAGTTATATATATTTTAAGGGAAAAATATAATTTTATACATATTTCATATATATGTTATTTAAGTTATGTTATTTTAAGTTATATATATATTTTAAGTTATATATGTATTTATATATATATTTTTTTTTTAAGGAAAAAATATAAATGCCCAATTAGGGATGGTTAAGTAAGTTTTAGGACAACATCTTGATAGATTCTAATGCATCTTAAATATTAAATAAGCATAGAAAAATTTCTGAAACAAGTGCAAGAATTAGAACACAAAACTGAACATCTACATTTCATGATTACAACTGTATAAAAATGTTTGCATAGGTATGGTAGGATTGTAGGTAAAATTAAAAAAAAAATTTTAATGTGTGAAGCTGGTAAAATAGAGGTAAGTCCATTTAAACAGTTTAAGCTAAATTTTTATTTTACTTTTATTTCAGAATTCCTGGAAAGCTAAAGCAATTCGTATTTGACTTACATTCTGGGAAACTGCACAGAGAATTCCATCATGGTCCTGACCCAACTGATATAGCCCCAGGACAGGTAGGACTCTTGTTTTTCAGTGGGAACTCTTTTTCAGTTAGCTTTGAAGAGGATCTAAAGCTCTTATACAAGCTTGAGTTTCTGCTTCTAAAGATCTTTATAATGAAATTCTGAATATACTCAAGATAATAAATTATGTTCCTTTTAAAATTAATTTTTAAAATTATGTAACTTCAGAAAAGTTGCAAGAATGATACAGTATAATTTCTTGATCACATAAACTGATGTGGTATATATCCTCTGTGGAATTTGGGTAAAAGGATTAAATACACTTGGCTCCAAATACAGAAGCAAGAGGTAAGAACTAGAAGTACATAGATCAGTGAAGAAGTCAACGGATTCCATTAACTGGTCAAGTCTTCCTTAGGGCCAGATTGACCACACTATAAAGAAAATAATGATTTGTTATTCTTGCTAAACCATCCTAAGCACCTTCACCGGTGCTCAAAACTTAAGGTTTTTTGTTTTGTTTTGTTTTGTTTATGTTGGCAAATTGAACACCATTAAAAAATAAATTTATTATTAAAAAATAATAAAAAAAATAAATGTTTTAAATATACAAAAAAAACTTAAGGTTTAATGCAGCTTTTCATTTGAGATGTTGAGATGTAGAATGCCTCACAACTATTTATACGAAATTTTTGTTCTTGCTTTTAATGTAAATTTTAGCCTAAAAATTTGACTAGTTCTACTTTGTAACTTCTGTTACAAATAATTTCTATGGGGATCCCTGGGTGGCGCAATGGTTTAGCGCCTGCCTTTGGCCCAGGGCGCGATCCTGGAGACCCGGGATCGAATCCCACATCGGGCTCCCGGTGCATGGAGCCTGCTTCTCCCTCTGCCTGTGTCTCTGCCTCTCTCTCTCTCTCTCTGTGACTATCATAAAAAATAAAAATAAAAAAAAAATAAAAAACAACAACAACAACAACAACAAAAAATAATTTCTATGTTCCTGCTTTGTTAAACACCCCTAAATGTTGCATTTTGATGCATTATTGAGTTAGATCATGTCTATTATCAGTCGTCTACTAAGAGGGAAGATGATATGTAACAAAATTTATGCCCATATGCCCAGAACTTCACTGTTTTGCCCAAAGAACCTCCACATATTAAAATAAAAGCTAAGTCAGTTTTTCCTGAAGAGTCCAATTAAGTTCATTGTTGAGAGTTCCCTTTTAGAATCCAGTGACATGCTTTTCCTGAAGTCTGAGGTCAGGTTTTTCTTTGATAATTAGGCAGCTATAGAAGCAGTTTGTTGGCAATAACCTAGAGGCGATTATTTCCTTTAGGAAAGTAGGCCTGCTTAATATTTTATCAGGTTAGGAAAAGATGTTACTTACCATTATTATCCTAATTTACTTCAACTACTCAATTAGACAACGAGTTTCTATATTTTATAGCAAAATAATTATGGCTTAAACCAAACATATATCTCAGTAAAAATACAAATAAAAAATGTACTGGGGAAGGGGAACATGAAAAAATAAAATGGGAAATGTGCAGACTCTGCTTTTTCATTATAATGGGAATGAGCCAGTGTCTGTGGTATGTACCACAGGTACTATGTGCCTATGTTAACTGGGGGATATTAATACAATGACAACATGTTTGTTCTTGAGTTGCTCACAGTGTGGAGATAAAGGAGAGACTGACTACTTACCACTTTTCTTTGAAATTCTTAGAAGTCACTCTCAGAGTTCTGTGTATTTTTGTCTACCGTTGGTGGACAAGTAAAATACTACAGAAATTAATTTCTTGCAGTATGGAAATGTTTATTTTCCTCCTTATGTCAACCAATTTCTGGTATCCAGGTAATTGCTAAATGAAAGCTCTATTTACAGAGTTGGTGCCTTTAATCCTCTTTGTAGTCAGTTTTTAAAGAGTTTGGACCAAATTAATCACAGTTGTGCTACCTCTACAAAAGAGTCTAGGAAAGCACTTAGGTGTCAGGTATTTTGTTGCCTTCCACTACACCTCAGGAGCTGTCCACAGGTCCATAGGTAAGGGCTTTGTGGCAACCTTGCCCTGGAGAATATTTAGTAAGGGCAACTGAATGGGGAAAGCAAGATTTCAAACTTAACTCTGGTGTTTGTCACACCATCTTTATTAAGCAAATCATTACAAAACTACCATTCATCTGATACTTATTAAAACAGTGTAACTCCATAAAATATATTGATATAAAATGTTTTATTCTTTCTTTTGTAGCAAGTCCAAGATGTAGCAAGCAGTCCACCTGAGAGCTCCTTCCAGAAATTAGCACCCAGCGAATATAGGTATACTTTATTGAGGGATCGAGATGAGCTTTAAAAACTTGAAAAACAATTTGCAAGCCTTTCAAACAGCAGCATCAACTTACGTGGTGGAAATAGTAAACCTATATTTTCATAATTCTATGTGTATTTTTATTTTGAATAAACTGAAAGAAGTTTTGGGTTTTTAATTTGTTTTTCCTCCCCCTGACTCAAAATGCATTGTCATTTAATATAGCCTCTTTTTAAAAACCTGTTAGGGATAAAAAAAAATGAAAATAAAAATCAGAGGCCTATCTTTGCTTTAAATCTGTCCTGTAAAATTTTTATAAATCAAGTGAAAGGTGACATTGCCAGAAACATACCATTAACTTGCACTACTAGGTTAGGGAGGACTTAGGGGTGTCTCCTGTGTAGTATGTGCTTTTCTTTATATACAACCAATCAATCTTGTTGGTATTTTCATTGTCACATTTCTCAAAGTTAAGAGGGTATATATTCTGGATACTTGGGAGGGGAATAAATTAAAATTTTCACACTGTGTACTGTGTTTTACTGATTGGTCGGATATTGCTTATGAAAATTCCATAGTGGTATTTTTTGGATTCTTAATATGTAACTTAAACATACTATGAAGAGGAGGAGAGCCATAAGCCAGAACATTTGGCAGGAATTGTCCTTATGAATTAAGAAAAAGAAAATGAAAAGTGTTATTAAATTTCTATGTGTTTGTCTAACAAAATGGCATATGGATGGCATTTAAAACTTTGAATTAAACCTAAATTTGAGATACTAGTGGAGGTTACCAGTATTGAACCAGATGACTTTTAAGGCTCCTCCTATCATGACACATTAATTTCCAAAGACAAAAACCAGCAGAGAAATTGTATTTCATTAATTCTAATCTTCTTCTATCTTGTAGAGTCTCGTTAGAGTTGTATAGATCAACGACAGTAAGGCACATACGTTCTTAATTTTTTTCCATTGTAAAATTGTTAGAGGACCCTACCCCCTCTAGATTCCCTGATTTCCCAGGCCTGCAGTGTATAGTCAAATGGGTCCCTGTGCCAGGCCTCAATACTGCCAGGGAACAAAACCAGAGGGAGAGGACCCTCAGTGTCATACAGGAAGCCCAATGCCAGAGGACAGACAGGTTCAAAATTGGCTTTCCTCTGGGCCTGGGTTGGTGCTATAGGCCAAGAGTCATTTTATACTTGGAGTCTAAGTCAATCCCAGTTTGGGGAAAGATTATTTTTAAGCTTAAAAGGCTGACATGTGCCATTATATGTAGTGTGTAATATATGTAACATCTTCCACTTCTTTTAAAATAAAGTGAATATTTATAATGCATATTTAATGATTGTTATTTTAAAAAAATCAGCCTAGAGTTCTTAGTTATGCATGACTTACCCATCATTTCATTCAGAATAATAAATGTTAATAAGGTGATAAGGGGCATGTTTAATATATCTTACCAGACTGTTAATTAGAAAAGCAGGACAGAGCTTCCTCAAGGTTGGGTTTTAGTTCTGTTTAATTCATTGCTTTTAATCAATAACTCTGAAATCCAAGTTGTAGTCTTCAGGTCAGAGGATGGACCAAATCTGAGGCAGTTAGAATGAAAATTCATAAACCTTCAACAAGGCAGCACACAACAGCAAAAGCAGCATTTGCAATTAACTGGAATAAATTTATAATCCTGTAATTGGCTTTTAAAATATTATAAACAAAAGATAACACTCAAATATTGGACTGCAGAGAGCTGACTTGAGAGTAGTTATTATGAAAAAGGCCTCAAGGAACACTTGTTCAATGTGATCGAAGATAACTGAATGGCTGCTAAAATAGATTTGAGGCTGCATTATTTAGCTTTTATGCATAGTGGGACTCAAATGTTTACTGAATGAGTGAGATGCAAAGTGATATTGTGGGTAATTTCTGTACCCCTCAAGGGCTATGTGCTCAGCAGGACTGGGTGCCCAGTTTTATAAAAGAAAAATAAAAAGCTCAAGTGCAAAACACCAAAATGTATTAGAGAAAATAAGTTTTTGCTATAGGGCTAGTGAGGGTGGAGTGAGCAGGAGGCCTGTGGCTAAGAAAATGAGAAAGGAAGTTAGAGAAAGAATGGGAGCTGACTGCAGGCCTTGAATGCCAAGCCAATAGGTCTGTACCGTGTCTTAGGGGCAGCAGAGATCCACTTACAGATTTTTAAGCCAGGAAGTATGTTCATATTTAAGTTTGAGAAAGAATACTCTGGCAGCAGATCTAGATATGATAAAATAGGTCCAGCACCCGAGAGAGAACGGTCAGAACTAAGAAATGGAGAGGAACAGATAAAACATAACAAAGCTGCAGATTCCATAGGGATTTGTCACCAGCTGGATGTACAGAGAGAATGTCCAGGAACCTCGGACTCACAATTCAGACTTCTTCCCTCTGAACCATGCACCAGAATGTCACAGGTGTAAGTCTTCTCATTTATCCAGTCTACTTTGGGCTTCAGGCTCCTCAGCTGTGAAGAGAGAGAGAATGCAAGACTGAAGAACAGTTGAGCTGCAAAACCCAACCTAGAAGCAGTTCCTCTGCTTGCCAGCCTTTTCAAGTTTTTCAAAAATTGGTCTAGTAGTGAGGGGGACCATAAAAGGATGAAAATTTCTTTAGATGAAATTCTAAACAAGTTTTAAACAGTTAAATGAACCTGGAGAAGAAGCTAGAGAACAGGCACCTAAAGCATCTCATCAAGCTCCATGATGAAGTTGTCAAAGATCATGTACAGATGAAGGAAAAACTGGCAAGATAAGGGCCAAAAAAAGAGAGTGAAATATAAAACTGTTGAAATACTAAAGCTCAACGAGCTTAACCTTGCAAAAAGTGCTAAAGTTGCCAAGAAGGCGTTAAAAAAATAGAAAAACCTGAGGGTAAAAAGAATAGATGAAGGAGTGTAATGGATTAACAATTAAGAAAACCCCTGGTCATCCCTTTCTCTTCTAGAAACACACACACACACACACACACACACTTAAGAAAAGCAGAACTCAACTTTTATTTTTTTCCCTGACAAGAAGACCTAATCTAGCGGGGCTAAAATGAAGTTAACATTAAACAAAAAAGCAAAAGTGAGAAGTAAAAAGAATCTTGCCACATTAAATAATTTTAGGGCTCTTTGGACCAAACTGCGGTATCCCAAAGAGCTGCTGGAAGTTCTAAGTGCTGTTAGCATCTACTGGAAATCCTGAGGAATGTACGGTGACAAGACTGGAAGGGAACTCTCAATATTCCAGTTTTCAAAATAACTAGAGTTAATGGCTTTAGCTATTTTTCTAGATAAAACATCTCACAAACCAAACTGAAATGTTAGTAATCTATACTTGGGGAAAAGATTTAAATAGGTGGTAAAAATAAAACAGTAATCAATTTTTAAGCCCAATATTTAAAGACCCTGAAGACAGTTGTTTCAGGACTTAAATGGTTTTATGCTGATTATAATCGTTTATGTGTTCACTAAAACAGGTTGGATAGGACCTCTGCTTGGCAACTGTTTTTTAGCTGTGTTTGAATTTTTGTATGTATTTCCAAGTAATAAAACTATATTTATAAAATATTCTATATTTTAGACTTTTTACTAATTCAATTTGTCATAAATATATGTGAACCTTTATTCTGAACCCAGATGACCAGTTACAGGCTTTTCCAGTTTTAATTTTATTTTTTTAGATTTAATCGTACTTGAATCAGAATAGGAAGCTATATGAATCCAGATGCTGATAGCTCAAACCTGGCCTTTAGTTTGTGTCCAGGCTTGCCCTCAGAGCACGCTGGGGAAGGACTGACCTGCCCTTAGTGGGTTTTGGAGAGGAGGAAGAAAAGTGCAGCCTAGAAACTGCTTTTCTAAAATGCCCCCTTCCTTCTTCCCTTGCCTAACAAATTCTATCCATCGTTCAGTGCCCAGGACAGTTATCACCCTCTGTGGTCCCACAGCCCTTTATTGATGTATTTTAGAGGACTCAGTCTAATACACGGTTGGGAACATGTATCTGTTTTTCTTACACCACGTGAATGCCACAGATGCAGGAACTCCTCTACCTTTGTATTCCCAGCAATTGAGAGCACTGTAAGATCAATAATGCTTATGGGGGGGGGGGCAAATTACATCATAAACGAAGGATAGGAAAATATCACTGTCCCTAGAATGGACTCTGCTCCAGAAGAATTAGTAGAGACTGTCATTTTTCTCTATTAACATCTTACTGCAGGGGCGCATGGGTGGCTCAGTTAAACCCTTCTTGGTTTTTGGCTCAGGTGGTGGGATCGAGTCCCACCTGGGGCTCCATGCTCAGTGGGGAGGCTGCTTGAGGCTTCTCTCCCTCTGCCCCTCCTGCCCTCTCTCTCTGAAAGAAAGAAATCGTAAGAAAGTCTGACTGTAGTAGCAAAGCATTGCTAGGAATTGCTGCCCTGTGGTTTCCAGCTCCGGGCCACTCCAGTAGATCGTGTAATTGCCCTGTCTGTGCTGTGCTTCATTTTACTTACTGGGATGGGTGACAGGGAGAAAGCTGCATGGCAACTCCCCTGATGTCATATGTAAACTTGCACATGACACAGGATTCGATCAGTCTGGGAAGCCTGATACTATGATTGTTTTCCTGCCCTCACCACTTCCCCAAAGGCATCCTCCCTGGCTACACACACAGAGGGAAATAGGATAAAGCATCTATCCTGACGGACCCATTCTTCATATCTTCATAAAGAACATGGCTTTCTGATTTAACACCTTGTTTGACAGTCTATTTCAGAATTTTTCTAGATTACAAGGTAAATTCCCTGGTCCATGGCTTTTGAAATAGAACAAACAGAACTTTACCCCTTAAATTTTAGCCTTCTGTCCACGCTCAGTATTCTGGCACCTTTTTTTTATTTTCTGGTCCCTCAGAAGTTAGTGGTAGTGCTTTACAATCACATTTACAAGTTCCCACTAACCTTAGGAGGATGATATTTGTCCAAGCCTAGAAACAAATTCTTTTAACACAGATGCTTTTTTTGAGGGGGAGGGAGAGAACAAACTCTGCACTTATTTTCGTTGCCCTTATAACTAGGGTGACCAGGTAATTTTTTTTATCCAAACTAAGATATTTGAGAGTGAAAGGAAGCATTAGTAATAACTGCACCAGGACAAAAGATGTAAATCAAGATCATCCCAGACTAGCTGGGATGTATCATCACCCTATTCCTACCTGGACCTGTTAATACATTTTCATGTTTGGGTATCATTCTTATCAGAGAAAAAAAAAGATTTACTCTCCCCCCAGTCACCTGTCATCATTATACCATATTCTTAATAACAAGCCTTTTTTAAAAAGTTATTTTCAGAATTCTTGGTGTTTCTATCAAGTCTCCACTCATTTTAGAGGTCTTCCTAACAAGATTCTGGTAGGTCCATGATACTTTCTCATTAATGTGCTGTTCCTTTAAACTTTAGGAAAAAAATAGTAACAATTACCATAACAGTAGCCACTTAACATTTGTACATTTAATATGAACCAGCCTCTATCCTGGACACTTAACGTGTACTAATTGTTTTCATCTTCATGACACCCTTGTAAGACAGGCCAAGATATCAACAGGGAAGGGGAAATTCAAGTACGTGAAGGCTAAGAAGTCTTGAGTTGTTCACCCTCACCCCAACGCAAATAACAGGTAGCAAATCTGTAATGAACACTTAAACCTAGTAAGGAAAGAAAGGGAACTAACGTCCATGAATAAACTTAGTAAGTGCCAAGCACTTTATTCCTTTACATTCTTGTCAACTTGCTGAAAAGCTGTTTGGTGGGAAAAGTACGTGAACGTGGGTACTGGAGACCTTGGTCAAAATCCTGTCACATGCCTACCCCCTTCACTTCAGCACTGCCCTTTCTTAATTCTAGTCTCCCTGCCTGCCTCACAGAGCAATTAAATTCCTGCTGCTACTTCCGTTTTAATACTAGGCCATCAGATTCTAAATCCTTCTTGGGTCCCTACTATTCCGACCCCATCAATCCTATGGAAGATTGAAGATAAACCCAACTTTTCCAAACAATTTCTTCAGTGATTCAGATCCTATCTCCTCTTTAAGTCATGACTCTTAGTTGGAAAAATAGAAATAGCTTTACCTCCAAATTCTGAAATTTTCAATTCTTGGCTCCCAAGTCCTGGAGGTATTTTCCAGATTTCTTCTGTTGCATCATTCAGTCCTATGTTAATATATAAAAGTATAGAGTACTGAGCAAATGTTTGAAATGTCTTGGAAGGCTTTTTCACATATCCATATATATCCCTGAAAGATGGTACAACACCCAAGCTAGGACTCCATCATTCATTATCTAGAAGTACACTCCACTCTTGGGAGGTGTATTTCTTTCCCCCTTCTCATCAGTGTATTTCATTCCAAAAAATATTCCAAGAAGTAGAAGATATAGTCCCTGCCCAGAAAGAAGCTTACAGTCTAGTTGGGGAGATCATACCACTACAAATGAGAGGTTTATAGCTATGAATTTATAAAACATTGCAGAATTTGCCACAAGTGAATGAAGCCAATGAATTGCAGTGGTTAAGAAATACTCCTGTAGAAATGGAAAACTGGACCACGAAAGTCTTGGCCACCAACAGGTAATTTTCATGACTATTTTCTCAGTGGGCTTTCAATAAATATTTATGGAATAAATAGCAGGACAGGAAGAAAGCAGGCATTCAGTATGAAGCAGAGGATCTCACAGCAGAGAGACAAGAAAGCACAAATCACTTCTTGCATGTGGGAAAGGAAAGCAAATATGCCAAACATACCAAGAACTCCGGCAAAGGTGAGGTTTACTAACTTCCCAGGCAAGGAAGGCCTTAAAAGGAAGAACTCTGAGGATTCTAAGTCTTATCTGATGCAAAGCAACACGCTGATTCCTTTAAACGAAGAATTATTAAATTAAAAACATCCATAACCACCTTAGTCTCTATTTCCAAACTACCGGCTTCACCACTCTCAACATCTAATTCCTTGGTTTTTCTCTGAGCACGCTATCCTCTTTCATGTTTTCAACCCTTTGTACGTGCAATTCCTCTGCCACCCCAGAGCCCACAACTGTCTTCAGTCAGGCAAAACCTTCTTTCAGGTACTGCTCCAATAGCACAGGTCCCACCAAGCCTTCCCCTTTTATTCCAGGCAGCAAACCACTTCATCTTCGGTGCCTTATCTTACTTTGTTCATTCCTCTTATAAGGTACTTACCACATGTTACCGTGATTTATTTGCTTTATGTATCAGAATTCATTAGCTTGAATGGTTTACGAGGGTAGGTTCTCTGGGTCTAACATTTTTCTATGTATGGCCCTGGCACTAAACACACAACAGACATTCAATTCATTGTTTGTTGAATGAATTTATTGCGTGTTTCCTTATACAAGCACCACTCAACAACATAATGAATTCAGTAAGCTTTACAGAATTTGTAGAAATTCTCACCATTGGGCCTTTTCTTGTGCTGACCCTTGCTAACATCAAGGGTTTAACAATAAAATGGAAAATATCTTAGGGTGTTTAATTAATGAAGTCCAGGTAAACTTTTTTTTTTCATGATTAACCATAATACAAGAAAATCTCAAGTACTTGAGAAATGTATGAATAACATGTATCTTGAATTGTTCTTCTCAAATATTTATTAGTCAAGTTTCTCACAGGAGCTAGACAATGAATGGTCCATTCAAGGCTGGAGTATCTATGCTGCTGAAGAAAAGTCCCCATGCTCTGGCTATCGGATGCACAGGTGACAAGACTTACATTGTTTCAGAGGGTTAAATGGATATAATTTCTTCTGGGGGACAAAAGATTTTCCTTAAACAACTTTTAGGCTGACTAGTTGTGTAAAATGCAGTATTACAGAATTTTCATCTGGACAAATGTAAACATTTTATTACCAGTTTGTAAACTTTTAGAAACCTTAAAATCATTTTTATGGAATGTCTGATTCTCAGTGGCATTGTCAGATGGTGAGTAGTTGAGTTTGAAGAGAGAAAGCTAAGGCCAGAATAAGGAAAGCTGTGAAGGCCAACATAAGGGGTTTGAACGTTATTGAGTATTCAAGGGAGAACCACTGGAAATTATTTCAGCAGAAAAATGGAAGAGGGACCTGGTTCTCATTCCCGTGGCAGTGAAGTGAGGAATGGCTTAAAGTTGGGGAAAATGAGGTAGGGGGAATGAGGTAATACAGTCATTTACTAGAGTGATGACCATGAATATATTTAGAAGTCGATACAACTAACATTCAAAGTACAATTGACAGGACCCAGTAAGAGACTAGATATGAAGAATGGAGAGTGTCAAGTTGCTAACTACTAGGGTTTATAGTTAGAGAATCCCTGGCTGGAACAGGGGAAGGCAGCCATACTAAGAAAAAGTTTAGCATGGGGGAGAGACAAAGCCAGAATTAGCACTCTGATCTCCTGATCCCCCATCCAATTTTCTTTTCACTATAGCTATTGCCTGAACTGGAATTTAAGCTGGTCTGAAAGACCATAAGCCTCAGCATGCAACTTGATATGGCATAACAAAACCTCAGTTAAATTACTTTGAGGGTTTTGGGGTTTTTTTTCTTAGACCTTGGTATAATTCTAGCTGTTGTGCTAACTAGCTTTGATCTTGGGCAAATCATTTTTACTCAATTTATTTTTTTATTCAATTTATTTCTTTTTTGAATTTACACAGATATATTTCTTATCTCTGGAAATAAATAATTTCTTTGAGGGTAGTAATGTGAATAATAATATGCATCTTTTTCCACTGTTTATAATACCAAAGAAGTTTCTCTGTAAAA
Organism: Vulpes lagopus; assembly: GCF_018345385.1. NCBI lineage: Eukaryota > Metazoa > Chordata > Mammalia > Carnivora > Canidae > Vulpes > Vulpes lagopus. The sequence continues at coordinate 75,915,334 of NC_054830.1, forward strand.
TGGTGTCAAATTAACGAATATGAATACCAAGAACCACCTGTTACAAACAAAATGAAATGTTAAAAACACAAACAGAACCTGAATTGTTTACATTAATTTAGGCTCATGGGGAAGATGTCCTACCTTTTATTAGTCTTCTGATTCTAAGAACATTGTCTAATATTCCTAAGTATCTGAGAGCAAAGCTACATTGTACTTTAACACAAGAGAAGAACTTGTCCATTTCACAAGAGAACCTTTTCCCCAGGCTCTTCATCATCCTTCCTCCCAGATGTTATGTGGCAGCAATGAAGGGTAAAGGGGACCCTGAGAAATACCTTTCAGTTTTAAGTTAACAAAAAGCATGGCTTGGTTTGGTTTCTGTTCTTCACTGGAGAGAAATGCTGCACATTACATACTTCTATTTCCAGATTCCTCACCTTCTTGTGATTGATATTATCAATATTTCAGTCCTTACTCCTGTGCAAACTACTTATGACATTTACAAGCAGCCCACAGACAAAGGTTTTGGGACTTGTAGGATTCTCCCTTTATAACATTCAGCTTCAATATAAACTAAAAGTTCTTGCTCCAGGAACTCTGGCCAGCATACCCCCTTTCTGGGTTATTGGCTCCAGCAAAGGTGGGTAGGAGAACTAAGCCAGCAGAAGAAAAGCAAAACAGAAAGGAAGAGAGGAGAGGTCATAAGGACAAGGGAGTGTAATCCATGACTAACAAAATGCTGAGATGGCTTTTCTATGTGGTTTGCAAAATGTCTTTGGAGCCAATTCCAAAAGAAAAGTTTCAAACATGTTCTAAGTAATATAGCATCACTGCAGTAAGTATGTGGCTTCCCAAGGGTACCATTTTAAAAGACAGTAATCATTTGATTCTATGAGTTATGATAGATTTTTTAAAAACAGTAGAGTTCATGTTTAATATATAAAAAAAGCACTGAAAAGATGGCTATAACTCACGGAATACAAGGAAATTTGTAGGATGTGTAGATAGGATGGAAACATTTTTAATTTTACATTCTAAGGACCAAATTCAGCTAGGTAACTGTGCATCAGCCACTATTAAAAACTTTGAGGCTGCAGGACACTTCATGACAAAAGATAAAACAAAAAACAAACAAAAAATCCACAAATTGTTGGCACATGAAATTTCACAGCAAGCCTGCCTTGTAGAATATACTGGTGTTTGCGTGAAGCAGGATGAATGAATCAGTTTTATACACAGAAGTATGAGAGTAACAGAAATTTTTGTAGTTCAAGAGACCTGGTTAACATTCCTCTGGTTTCAACCTTTTACAGCTGAATAACCCTTTGCAAGTCACTTAACTTCTCTGAGACTCAGTTTCCTTACCTATATAATGCCTAGTGAAGTGCCTGGAAAAGAGAAGATATTCAATAAATACCAGTTCCTCTATAGGGTGTTTTCTTCTTTTCAAACTAAGAGTCACAACCCACTGGTAGATTATGAAATCAATAGGTAGGTTGCAACCAGCCATATTTTAAAAACTGAAATAAAAAACATCAGAGTACACTACACATAATGGTATTGTTCCATTATACATATGCTGAGTTCTGATATAAATGCATTTTTTTTACCGTGGGTTACAACCACAAAGTTTCAAGGTCTCTAGGGAGAAATTCTCATATTATTAGATCAAAAAGTCTTTAGAAAAACAAAAAAAGTCTTTAGGAGCATTGCATTTATTCAAATGAACTTCTATATATTTTCTCCCCCTAATCTGTACTTTCCACCTCTGTGACTTCATTTTATAACTGGAAGTTTATACCACTATAATTTTTAAGAACTTAATCAAAGTGACCCTTATTTTCTAATCTGAATCTAGTAAAAATAAGACATGGATCACAGAGAAGATGAATTTAATCTGATACCTAGGGCATTAAATTCAGTTTAAGATTGGCTTCTGCATCATATTAACTAATTCATACCTCTAAACACTTTATAGGTATATCATTTATAGTTGATTAAACACTTCAAGAAATTTCTACAAAAAGTTAGCTATTATGTTCTATTATGGGGAAATTAGATACAATTTCTAAATAATTTTAAATGATAAGACTTTGTAAAAGGACTGTGGTTTACCTGAGCATAAATAAAGACTGCTGCTGATATTCCAATCCTGATTAGTAAAAATCAAAGGCTTATATGAGCACATACAGTGGTGTCCCAAACTGGCTGGTAGAAAATAAATCCCCAAACAAAATATAAGCTTCAATTATAGGCCTACTCTCTCCTCTAGTTCTCAGTGTAAAACTAGCCTGACAGGATAATAAGTCCCTAGTGCCAATAAGATGGTGGATGGACTAAGAGGCACCTGGCTGGCATAGGTGGTTAAGTGTCCAACTCTTGGTTTTGGCTGTCATGATTTCAGGATTGAGCCCCACATCAGGCTCCATGCTCAGCTCAGAGTCTGCTTAAGACTCTCTCCCTCTCCTTCTGCCCCTTCCGCTCATGCTCTTTCTCTCTAAAATAAATAAATCTTTAAAAAAAAAAAAAAAGATGATGGGCTAAAAAGTGTAGCCAATTGTGGGCTGGCAGAGTGGGAATGATAATGGAGCCATGAAGACTGGGCCACGCTGAAAGCCAAAATACTTAAGAAATTATAGAATTCAATGATACAGCTGAATCCTGATGTAACTATACCTTAAATGTATAATTTTATAAATTTAAAATTTAAATTTATATGGCATAAAATTTAAAAATTTTATCAATTTTTTGACCAGGCCAGATTGGCTATTGTTAGAGCTACCTATGGGGCTGAAGTTTAGCAACCTTGTTTTAAGGAAGCAACCTGGGTGAGTCTGGTTCTCACTTTGGTCTGAATACCCTGTGTTAAAGGGACAGCAAGAATCAGAAAATATTTAAAGAGGTGGAGCTCCAAAGCAATTATCCCAACCTTACGAATACCCAGTATCAAATACTGGATCAGAATCTAACGCTTATTCAAAGCACTTCCTTCTTGGCATTCTACTGAAGATATAAGTCAGCAGATAGCAATACTTGATATTTTCCAGTTATTTGATGGCAGTAAAAAATGGTGCTTTCTCTTAATTAGAATTCATTGATGAGTCAAAAGAAAAAAGTGTGAGAGAGGTCTGTCTAGATTAGAGAAAGAAGTAAAAGGTAGCAAACAAACAATAAAAATTATCAAGAGTAAACTCAACAAGAGAGAAGTAATAAACCACTCAGCCACCTGAGGACTATTGGGGCTCCTGAGCTCACACATTTTGTGGTATAGGTATCCATTCTTCTGCCCCCAGAAAATAGTAATGATTAAGGCAAAAGGTGGTTCCCTCCTATTTCAAATGAATTGGGGGGTATAGGATGAGGCTACCTATTATTTTCAATTCTTTTTCAAAAAATTAAAACCTTTTTGCTATTTGAGATAGACACTGCATTGGGCTGAGCCATGTTTGCTGTCAATGTCAAGTGTTGGGATTAGCACCACAAATCCTTCATCAGGACCAATCTTGGCACCAGGCTTCGTCTATCATCTTGAGTGTGAGAAAAGCCGAGCAAGAATGCCATTCTTAGGAAGAAATAACAGCTGTGAAAAGTAAAATAAAGCACAGGAGACAGCAAAGCCTGGGGAAAAAGATGGTAGTAACAGAAGTGAGGTAGAAAGCTAGTTCTTAGCTCCCCCAAGGGCCAGCTGAAAAGTCTTAGGGTCAGAGATTCCCTGTGTGGCAGGCACATCAGTCTCTTGAAATTGTAAGACGTCCCAAGAAATGGTCTGGTATCGCCCTTACCCTCTGCTTATTCTTTATCTCAAACTCTAACGGTGTTGGAAATATTTGGAGATTTCTCTTCTTTTCTTTCTCTCTTTAACCTAGAGGTTACAGGAAAGGATGAACAGAGATGGGAGACAATACAAGAAAGCAGATTATGAAACAAGTCCTCAGTACATATGGGTAGAATCACCCCCTGAGTCAGAATTACAAGGGAGGGAAGGCAGAGGGCCCTAGATCTTTGAGGTGTTAAGAGACAGGCTGACAGAGCAAGTTTAGTGACTGGCTCAATAGTCTCCTAGCACTCAAGAGTCTGTGTTCTTTATTTAAAGAGACAGAAGGAAGAGTTCAGAGGAGAAGCTTGTGTCACAAACTAAGATATCTCAAAGAGAAGTGCACCTTCTTACACTTCTTACATTTTCTTACATGATTAGTGTTCCTCATCAGAAAATACAGGTGGACCAAGCCACAAGAGGGTTCACCAAATGGACTCCACTATGTAGTTCACCCCTGCCCCTCACCAGATCCTGATTTCCTTATTTGATAAGAAAGGCTCCTGAACTCCCCATTCTTTTCTTTGTTAACAGGCCTAAATAACCTCCTATATTTAGGAGATAAATAAGCATGTTTATAATACACTCAGCCTTTGGGTCTCCAAGTCAGGGTTATGGAATAAACATCATGTCCACACTTTTTGAGTCCTTATCAACATTATAAATTCATTTTTCACATTTCCAGGCAGAAAATCTGCTCCTTGGCAGTCTTTAAACTTTACCTGACAACATAGCTCACCCTCAGTCCAGGCTCCTCAATCTCTAACATCTCCGTTAACACTCCAGCAAACAACAAAATACATCCACTCATCACAGTTCAATCCCACTTGAGCATCTACAGCCACTATCTTGATAGAATCATGTTCCAAAAGCTGAGTGTCCAACAGCAGCAAAAGTCCTCATTAGAATAGACATGTTGGCGCCAATAATACTAAAGTTTGGTTTTTAACTGCATTTTTTGTCAGTTTGGCTGGGAAGGTCTGGACAGCTGGAAGTGAGCTTCTCCATCATTTTCTGTTTCTTTCTTTGTATCAATTTTCCACCTGTGAAGCCCAACACCCCACCACCAAGTGCAGCTGCAATTCCTGCCACTTTGAAGCCTGCAAGGAGGCCAATCGGACCCCCCACCACTCCTCCGATGAGTGCACCTGCCACAGGCAGAGCTGCCAGCTTGTATTTTGCAGCCTGTAAAAAAAAAAAAAAAAAAAAAAAAATTCAATTTAGAAATTGAGTTGAGAATATCTGCCTGTGGTGATGTGCATTTTCCTCTCATTACTCCTGGCAATGCCTCTTTAACTCTTGGTACATAATTAACCTTAGAGATTGGGGAGTTGGGGGAGTGGTGTATTCCACAGGTACTACAATTGCTTCTGGTCTCAGAATTTAGAGAAATGAGCTATAAAAAGCAGACTACTGCCAATTGATTTTACTTGCAAAACAATCAATCTACTAACTATCTAGCAAGCTTATTTAAACAGTTTCAGCTACTATAGATACCCCAAAGCTTTTACATTGCATAGAGATTATTCTGTGCTGTATACCTGGGGCTAAAAGCAATATTCTATGGAAAATAGACGGTCCCACTCCACACGTGCTGTCACATCCTTACACTTTTGCCCCAACTGGATTCCGCCAACACTCTCTACTTCACTATCTGAACCTCTGCAAATATTCCCTTATAACACCAAAATGCCTTATAGCAGGGCTTCGGTTTATTCCCTAAAAAATTTCTCTCCCAACAGAATGGATCTTAGAGTAGAATATTACAACAGTCATTGATTTCTTGCACTACCTATGTGTCATTTGTTCCTTATTTCCTTAATTGCTGGTTCCCTCCACATTAAAGAGAGCAGATCAATTGGGTTAATACTAGAGATTCCTGGGAGCCAGAGTACCATTGATTTGTCAGCAGGAGCAGAATCTTACCTTCCCCAAGTTTTTGGTTCCCTCTTCAACATTCACAGCAGCTCTGTTGACATGGTCTTCAATGCTGTCAATCTTCTCCTGCTGAGACTAGATGCAAAGGAATTATGAGTGAGCGTTCCTGCTGGGGAGCAGCAGTCAGCCAATACACACTATTTTAATTCCTGTAATCAGGATCCCGTGTACTGTAGCCTTGCAGTCTGAATAGTGCTTCATTAATAGCGTCTGATAAACTATGTTGAAAGTACAAATTCACTTGTATACATAAAAAAAGAGGGTGACTTATTAGATAATAAAAGGGTGGCACCTTTATAGGAAAAAGCATTTCACACTAAAATTCAAACATACATATTATTCTCCAAATGAATCTACTTTGTAAGAGAAGAAAAATCCAAATAAGCATTTACATGTCGAAGTTGATGATAAAAAACAAAACCAAAACCAAACCAAAAACCTCCTTATCTTCTTTGAAGAGTCAAAGATTTAAAACAGGCAAATTTGCCTTAGGAATAAAATGCCCTGGATCCAATAAATACAAATGATTACATTTTAAAAATGAGAACACAATTTGGTTTGATCTGTCATTAAAACTTTCTACTTGTGATATGCAGTAGGGAACACTGAATGAATTTACTGTCCTGAGCTTCACACCTGTACACTTTAATACATTTTAAAATCATGACAAGTTAAGATGTTCCAGATCAAAGATATTAATAAAGCAATCTACAAAAAAAGGCAACACCTGTGCTGACACAATAGCACTTGTGACACATAGAACCTCTGGGTAGAAGGAATGATTTTCCTCTCAGAGGTGAAGCCCCACTACATTTCTCACAAGTGGTTACTGAACCTCAGCTCAAACACCTCCAGGGATGGGAACTCAATTACTTGCCACAGGAACAATGGGAATTTTTAAGTAAAATGTAGACAGAATTTACATACAATAATATGCACCCATTTTAAGGGTACAGTATGATAAATTCTAATAAACGTATAAAACCCAAGTGACCACCATCACATCAATATATAGGCCAGGGTTTTTGTTTTTGAAGATTAATTCATTTGAGAGAGAGCATGTGCATATGGGGAAGGGGGCGGAGAGAGAGAGACAGAGAGCCTTATGCAGACTACATGCTGAGTGCAGAGCCCAACATGAGGCTTAATCCCACGATGCTGAGATTAGGACCTTAGCCAAAAACAAGAGCTGGATGTTTAACCAACTGAGCCACCGAGGCACTCCTAGGTTTTTGTTGTTGTTGTTGTTTTAATTCATAGAAAAAGGAAGAGAATCCCTCTTTGATCCCAGCTAAATCCCACTCTTACAATGACTGTGAAATAATTCAAGTTTAATCCTCAAGCACTTGATTCCCTCTTAATTTACACTGCATTGGATATTACACTTAACTCCAACCATCTTAAAGAACATGAAACAACACAGCTGATTTTTTCCCCACAGTTGCTTCCTATCAGCCTTACTGACATTCCTTCCCTTCTCATACACCAAGTATGTACCTTTTCACTGGTAGACCTTTCATGGTATCGCTTCATTCCTGTATTCTCCCCTGCTATCTTGCAATCTCTAACACAACCCCTAAAAAAGTCCTTTATCAGTTTTCTTTTGAACATTTCTGTCAGAGACAAGTACAACAGTGATTCTTGCATGTGAGTGCACACCAGAATCACCCAGAAGACTTATTAAAGCATGGACCGCTGGGTCCCACACCCAGAGTTTCCGATTCAGTAGACTTTAGGTGAAGCCTGAGAATTTGCATGTCTAATGAGTTCCCAAGTGATACTGCAAGTCCACACAATCGGATTAAGGGCACAACCTTTGGACAGATGTCCTGTGTTTAAATCCCAGCACTGTGTGCCCTTGGACAAATTATTCAAATTCTCCAGGTGTCAATATTCTCATCTCTCAAATAAGGATAATATACCTCAGGGAGTTGAAATGAGGCTAAAATGAGATAGGGTCTGTAGAGTGTGAGGAGAAAAATACAACAAGTCATGATCTTCTCAAGAAAGCTTAGCTCCCATCTTTCTTTTCTAAAAAGCATATTAAACCTTTTCCTATGACGCTTGAAAATTCTTGGGCATTAAAACATTAGATCTCTCCTAGCCATTCATTGTTTTTCTTTTCCTCATATAATAAACTTTTTTAATGTTAGCTTCCTTCTTCCAACCCACAGAAGCATAAGTGCCAACACTAATAATACCCAACCTGTTGGGATTTCTTTTTTTAAATTTAAATTCAATTAGCCAATATATAGTTATATTAGCTTCAGATATAGAGTTCAGTAATTCATCAATTGCATATAACACCCAGTGTTCATTAAAGTGTCCTCCTTAATGCCCATTACCCAGTTACCCAATCACCCCCACCACCTTCCCTCCAGCAACCCTCAATCTCCTGTAGTTAAGAGTCTCCCATGTTTTGTCTCCCTCTGATTTTTTCCCATTCAGTTTTCCCTCCCTTCCCCTATGAACCTCTGAGCTGTTTCTTATATTCCACATGAGTGAAACCATATGGTAATTTTCTTTCTGATTGACTTATTTTGCTTAGCATAGTACTCTCCAGTTCCAGCCTATCGGGATTTGACACTGAATTTTAAGATTTTTTAAAAAAATTATTTATTCATGAGAGACACAGAGAGAGGCAGAGACATAGAGAAGCAGGCTCCCTATAGGGAGCCCAATGCGGGACTCAAGCCCAGGATCTTGGGATCACGACCTGAGCCAAAGGCAGACGCTCAACTACTGATCTACCCAGGTGCCCCATGACACTGAATTTCTATCATTGTTTCCATTTGGGACACCCCCAACACTTTCCATTTTTGCCTGAAAGTTTGTGCTAGCAGATAAATCACAGGTGTTACCATCAGGCTCCACATCTTGATGAGCTGAGGGGCAGACGGAAAAAAACCCAACATGTCTCCTCCTCTCTCTCAGTCCCCAAGTAATTCCATCAAGATGATGGAGCGTGCTAGACTTATTGTCATTTCTATACCCTGTTTCATCTCATCGCCTCAGAGAAATATTTTTAATACTCCTTCTTAAAAAGGTTGGATATGCAGTTCTATGACTCTTTTTCTTATTTTTTAAAGATTTTATTTATTTACTCATGAGAGACACAGAGACAGACAGAGCCATGGGCAGAGGGAGAAGCAGGCTCCTTGCAGAGAGCCCGATGCAGAACTCGATCCTGGACTCTGGGATCACGCCCTGAGTCAAAGGCAGACACTCAACCACTGAGCCACCCAGGATTCCCTCTTCTTTTTAAATAAATAAAAATCTAAAATTTAAAAGTAATTTAAATATTTTTTCACAAAAATCTTTTGGTATAATTGAGAAAGGACCACAAGACAAAATGAAGCCTGAGATCACTGATGCTCCCTTCTCCCTGATATCACCAATACTTGATGAGGTCTGTCTCACCCTGAGGAGTAGCCCACACTTGAATACTTAATCATGGACATGTGGAAGCTTGCTTAAATGTGGACATGGAGATAAGGCAGAGGGTAGACCAGTCCCTCTCCTGGGATCAACAACCGTCCCTCAGTTATACAGACTTGCCTTTTCTTCCCCTATTTTTCTTGGTTTGAAGCCCAAACTTTGCCCATATCTTCAAATTCTGCTTCATAAATATCGAATTTAAAGAAGACTCAATGACACAATTATAATTAAGCAGCAAACCAGTGCCAGTTGTCAGTCACTGTCTAATAATGCCAAACTAGATTCCATTCAGACTTGTTCACCATATCTTTGGTTCTTTATGCTGGGCCAAACCATCTAACTACCACCTTACTGCAGAGTACAGGAAACCAACTTCCTGATGATAGTGGCTCAGAAGTCTCCTCCCATATACCTACCAACCTCCCCTTTGTGCTTCTGATTTGCTTATGTTGCTTTCATCTGTCTGGGTCTCCCACATTTGACAATCTTCAAACTCCCTTCTTGACATTTTATACTTTGGCCCCTCATATATATTCTCAGCATCCCTTCATCAAAGAGTTAAACCATACAGGAAAGACACTAGTGTTTCTGTAAAGTAATATAAAGACTCTTCCCTTTTTTAAAGGAAAAGAATTCTCAAAAGACTAAGAATATGCCTATGAATTTCATTTTTAAAAATACTGAATTAGGGCCCTTTATCTTCCTGAAAAAATAACTGAATCTTAATGAGCAGTTGTAGGAGCATCTAAGATTCTGAAAAGAAAAAAAAAAAAGTAATTTATTAAGTTAATGTTGGTCAAGTAGAATGCAGTTTTCCCTTGAATGCTTATTGTGGACACTTGTATAACCAGCATCCTCTTTATCAAGCAACATAATACATTGAAAAAATCCATCCCCAAATCTATTTACATCAATAAAAATGCTCTCCTTTGGAGAGTCTTGCTAGTCATTGTATGGTTTTATTAAAGTGCCAAAAAAGCTATGGGTTTCTTTAAGAAGTTATTGCCAAAACTGCAGTTATTTTCCTTTATTATATTCCTGACTCTCGCAATTCTAGCTATCTTTTAAGGCTAGCTCTAATCTTGGATCTTGGTCAATCCAGGTAACACTGAGCTATCCTGGTTTTTAAGTCCAAAAGTATGTAATCTATAATTCTTAATCATAGCCAATAAATAATACACACAGAAAAGCTCAGAAACATACAAAGACTACTATATACAGACAGAGTCCATCCAGGATTATATTGACCTAGAGTAGGTGATAACAGAGTAGGTAAGTAGGATGTTGATACCATGGGATTCAACAATAGGAGAGGGACTCTAGAGACTATAGTACTAAAATGTCTAAAGGTAACAGTGGTGGCAGAAGTAAAACTCTAAGCAAGAAGCCAAAGAGGGAGATGACTGGGTGGTTCAGGTCACCCTGGTTGAGCATCTGCCTTCAGCTCAGGTCGTGAACCCAGGCCTGGGAATCGAGTCCCGCATCAGAGTCCCTGCAAGGAGCCTGCTTCTCCCTCTATGTCTCTGCCTCCCTCTCTCTGTCTCTCATGAATGAAAAAATAAAACCTTTAAAAAAAAAAAAAGCCAAAGAGGGAATCCTATAAGGGAAGGACACAGGCAGGAGTGCATTTGGGGGTCAGTGAAAGGAAACGAGATGGGAAGTAAAAGACATTATCTCATTTAGTCCTCCCACAATTTTATAAAGCACATTGTTGTCAAACAACATTCTTAAGGTCAAATAGGTAATAAATCTGATTGATCTGATCTAATCCTTTACAATCCAGTTTTTAGGCATCCAGAGTAAAAACCATAGGGAATAAGGTAGAAGGGAGAAACAAAACTGGACCAGCAGCAAGGGTGACATGCCACTGGGCTACAGGCCCAGAGTTCTTTAAATTCCCCTTGACAAGAAAAAAGGCTAGTTCCACAGTTACAGGAAGAGAAGAGGGCACTTGAGCAATAAAGATTGAAGAAAACTGAAGCAGGGTGCTTAGTAGATATTAGTTTATTATTGGGTCACACCTGGATCTCTCAATGGCTTTGCAGGTTCATTTTTCATTATGGTAAAAAAAATACATAACATAAAAATTACTATTTTAACCATTCTTAGTGTGCAATTCAGTGGCATTAAGTACATACACAATGTTATGCCATTATCAAGACTATCCTATAGGGTTGGTTTTTTTTTTAAGATTTTATTTATTTATTCACGAGAGAACATAGAAACAGGCAGATACATAAGCAGAGGGAGAAGCAAGCTCCCTGCGGGGAGCCCGATGTGGGACTCAATCCCAGGATCCCAGATCATGACTTGAGCCAAAGACAAATGCTCAATCGCTGAGCCACCCAGGCCCCCTGATTTTTTTTTAAACTATTTTTTACTTTTCATTGAGCCTACTTAGCACAGTACTATGCACATAGAAAGGGCTCCAAAAATACATGGCTAATTTGTCTAGAATCTATCATGTCCATGTGATGATAATTAGAGGATGTGGTCACTCTGCTTATGTTCCCAAGTCATTTGGTGCCTAAATGGAGCTTCTGTGAGTCCTGACCATTTGGTCATGAGAACTCAATTACCCTGGAAATAGTAATCAGGGGTTCTCCTTTGAGCTTCTGCCTAATAGCTTTCTGTCCCATGGCCTCACACAGATTATAATAAATAGGACATTTGTATAGAACCATGGCTATAGCCAAAGTCTTCCTACACAAATCTTCCTAAAATTAGGGGTTGGGAGCTGCTTACGTAACCTAATTGGATATATAATTGTTAAATGGCCACAAGCCCTCAATTTTCCTTTCATGTGCCTATCCCTTTGGAAGGGAAATGTATTTGTCTGGAATGAGAACTTTGTACATGTTTAGTTTGTTTCTTAAATCAACTTTATTGAGGTATAACATATACATAATTCACAAATTTTTATGTGTAGATATCAATGATTTTTGACAAATGTATATATTTGTAGAACCATACATGTACATATTTTACAAAGAGCATTAAATCAGAGAGTTAAAATAACTGAATAAAACTTGATTCTGAAACAACAAATATTTGGGGATTCTTGTATCGTTCCCTTTTACATGCAAGTATATTGACAGATGGTATAGTTACCTAATCCAGAAACTTCAAGCATTTTGCTTCTTCTGATTTAGAAGCATCAAAAAAGGAAAATGCTTTAAACAATTTACTGATGTTCAATTTTAGGCATTAGATTTTAAGAAAAAATATAAAAACTAGAAAACAAGCAGATGAAGGGATTAGCACTGAAAAGCCTCGGAATCACACATTCTAGAAGGAACACATTTGAGAATTAAGAGCTCTTAAAAGAAAAAAAAACATGATGACGTTGGACAGGGTGAGGAAGGATAATGTTGGCCTCAAAAAGTTGAAAAATATTATATGAGAAAATGACAAAACTTGTTCAGTATATGGTTCCAAGAGGGCAAAAGTACCAATGGGAAGTTATTACAGGGCAGAGTTTATATCAGGAAGAACTTCTAAGAGGTAGAGTCTCCAAACGGAATGGCTAAAGTATAGAGTATTCCTGTACTATAATTGTTCAAAAAGAGGTGAAAAACCATCTATATGAGAAGCTGGGGCAAGAACAGAAGAATTAGATTAGCTGGCCTCATTAAGTCCTTTATAGTGCTAGTTCCAATATTGTGTAATCTAGGGATTTCTTATACTTGAGAGCCAGATGTCAGGGAAACCATAATTCATACATATAAAACCCCAAATCACGGTTTGGGAACAAAGGACTAAACCTAGACATAAGCATGAGCAGACACAGGTTTGTTCCTGTATGTGCATACAGATATATACACACATACATCTAAACTTCCTATACCTCCTGGGAAGGAAACATAAGAATAATTTAGAAAAACAATGACAGAAAACATGTTCTGTCTTTCCCACCAAATCTACTTTATGTTCTTTCATCTATGTTGATATCACTGGCCACGCAATTATGCAGAATAAGCTTTAATGTTTTACTCTTCCATCTTCCTCTAATTTCTACTAAGTCTACCCCAGAAATACCTCTCAGCTGTGCTTTACCTTCATACTTGTATTGCCATTGCTCTTGGTGAAACTCTTGCTATTGATTTCTAACTAGTCCTCCTGCCTACTATCTCCTCCTTCCCAGAGCCATAATTCACACTGCTAACAGTAATCTTTCTCAAGCAGACTGGATAATATCACTCTAATCTGCTCAAAAATCTATACTGGCTCCCTAATATCTACAAATTTAGGTTCAAATTCTTTGGTATGGCCTTCAATGCCACCATCTGGCCTGCACACTCCTTGCTTTGCCTGCCTATAGTAGTTCATGCTTTGGTTATTACTGCAATACTTGTCATTCTTCAAAGGCCACACACTTGTGTACTCCACGTCTTTATTCAGCTGTTTTCAAATGCACCCTTCCCCACTTCCCATCTGTGGACATTGTACTCAATTTTCAAGGCTCAAGCAAATGCTACCTATCTTGTGAAGCTATCCTAATGCTTCTATCTCACAACCCTTGCCTCTCTCCCTTGGAATAAAATATTTCTCTTAAAGCTGATAATACCTCCCTTCATACCTCATTTTTGCACTTAATAATCATGCTTGAAATTTCAGTTTTGGGGGTCCAACCTTATCAACAGCCACTATAAGTCCTTGAAGGCAAAGAACAGGCTTCATTTACTTCTATAGCTAAAGCTGTCGGACCCCAGGTGCCAAGGATCTAACACAGTACCTTTTAAATAACAAACACTTGATAAATGTTTATTAAATTTATCTGGAAGTTGAGGACCATTGGACTTCAATCCATGGTTCAACATCAGTCTTAAAAATTCTAATTTCTATTGAAATTATAATCAAAAGCCTAGGAATTAATAAAAGCTTCTTATCTTATTAATCTAACATCTCTGAGCCAAAACAATTAAATACTTACATTCACTAGGAGAGAGAAATCAGTAACCAGTTGGCTAAGTTCAATTAAATCCTTAAAAAGAGAGAGAAGAAAGTTACTTACTTTTATGCCTAACAGCTACCAAAACAAAAATAATTTTTAACATACCGCTTCTAAGGTTTCCCATGATTCTGCAGCATTTTGATCTCGAGGAATTTCAGGCAACGCATATACCTGAGTCATAGTCTGAGGATCAGCTTCAGCCTCAGCAGTGTGAAATGTTCCTGGATGAACACAGCCTCGTGTTTAGTTTATGGGCTTTTGTTAGAAAGCAGATAGCATAAATCAATTTTGTAAAACAATTCCCATGTAAAATGCTAACTAACTGAATTCAGGCTAAAAGTAAATTGATTATTCTATAAAAATAGATGTATCTATGGGCAGATTATTCCAAGGGTAACAAATATTCTACAAAAGATCTCAAGAAGATAGCTACAAATGCCATCTACCCAATCCGAATAACTAGAGCTCAATGTGGAAGAAGCACAGAAAGAGAACTATTCTATTTGGCCAACATTCCATGAAGAGACCCACTAGAAACAGGTTTCACACTTTCAATGTAAATCATTAACCTTTCCTTTGGATATTTTAGTAATAAATATCAGATTCAGAAGGTGTTACAAGTAGGGACATCATGTGTTTTTTTTTTTTTTAACAATGAAAATCAGCCTTTTGGGGTAACAATAAATTTGTTATCAAATGAACAACTCTTACCATGAAGATCTTTTCATACATATTGTCATCCTCCTTCTCAGGCTCATTTTTCTAGCCCATGTCTCCATTGCTTCTAAGTTTTCTGAGTTTTGAAAAGTCGTCAATCCACTAAAGCCTTCCTCAGTAAAACTGCTAGGATGATGAATTAATTTACACTCCAAACTCCACCTTCAAGTTTTTATTTCCTTGTATTGGTTTTCCCTATCATTCATTCATTAAACTGATATGTACAGAATGCCTACTAAATGCTAATCGGTATGCTAAGGTACTATAGACACAATGGTAAACCATATAAACAGCTCCAGGAGTCAACATAGTACAATGGTTAGGAGCATGGGCCTAGTCAGAAAGACCTGGGTTAGATTCTGGTTTGGCTAATTACTAGCTCTTTGAATCATTGTCCTCATTTTTATTTATTTTTTTAAAAGATTTTATTTATTTATTCATGGGAGACACACAGGGAGAGAGAGAGAAGCAGAGACACAGGCAGAGGGAGAAGCAGGCTCCATGCAGGGAGCCCGATGTGGGACTCGATCCTGGGTCTCCAGGATCATGCCCTGGGCTGAAAGCGGCGCTAAACTGCTGCCCTGTCCTCATTTTTAAAATAAGGTGAAAGGGATGATATCTGGCTCAGTTGGAAGAGCATGTGATTCTCTTATCTTGGGGTCGTGAGTTCAAGACCCACACTGGGTGTAGACATCACTTAAATGAATAAATAAAAACTTAAAAGAAAATAAAATAAGGTGATAGGTATTTATTTTGCACTGTGCCTGGCTTAAATATTGAGTATAAGTGGCTTAGTAGTTACTACTACAGTAAACAGGCATTGCTACTGTTACTATTATTAATGGAACTTACCATATTATGTACAATACACTATATTAACAGGCAAGGCCAGTATAGTCTGATAAGAACTATGATATGAATAAATATGGAATGCTATGTGAGCACAGAAGAGAGGTATTTAACCTAGATGTGGGGAGGGGAGAGTAGCTGGAGGTTTTGAAGCTGAAACCTGAGAATGAACAGAAATTACATAGGTGAACTGGGGCAAAGGTGGAGGGGAAAGCATAGTATTCAGGTCAGGGAGAATGATACATGCATAGGTTTGGGAACTGAAATACAGACTATGAAAGAGAAAAGCAAATGTTGAGCTCTTTTAGAAATCTAACGTGACATTATTCATGGCATTGTAAACTATGTTATAGAATTCTGTTTTTCTCATAAGATCAATATGGAACTATTAAAAGGAGCTGGAAACTACTGGGAAGCTGGAGGGTGCCATAATCAGATTTCAGATTTAGAAAGGGAACCATAGCTGTAGTGTAAAGAATAGATTAAGGATAAAGTTGAAAGGTAAAAAAAAATTAGAGAGTGAAAACCCAGTTGGGAGACTTTGCAGTATGTCCAGTGCAAAATGATGATGGCCTGTTTGAGGACAGTGGCAGTGGAAATGGAAAGAAGAGATGTGAAGGTCTAATTCCTTTTGTCCTCCTTACTTCAAATTCAAAATATCTACCACTTTAATATTACCTGACAACTGTTATGTATTGTGTTAGGTACCAAAGATGAGAAAATGAGTAATACAAAGTAGATGTTCTCAAGGAACTTATATTCTAGAAGAGTTAGACATACAAAGAGATAAATCCTAAAACAGTAAGAGATTGCAATGGTATTTAGATAATCATATATAGATACATACAATATTCTGTGGGTATTCTAAGTTTGGGATGGCATCTGACCCAGCTTGGTGTGGTGTGCAGTTTAAGAGACAACGTCCCAAAATAGGTGATCTTACAAGACAAAGAAAATAGGAATATAAATTCTACATAGAGAGACCAGCACAAAAAAGGCCCTCAAAGAAGAAAAGATAAACCTTAACATAAAATCAGCAGGTTGGTCTTGCCAAAGAATGAAATAAAAGACACAGAGTTACAAACATAGAATATTATATAGATGGTTAGGAGGGGTTTAACCATAGACCAGTTAAAGACTTTGTACCTTATCTGGCAGAGAGTAGAGAGCTACTAAAGTGTTACATGCAAAGACTTGACATAATGACATATGACACCTTATCTTCTCCTAAAAGTCATTACTCTAAGTTCATCTTCTCAATTTCTTTTTCATCCTAGTCTATGACTGAATGGCATTTTGTAAAACTGCATTACTATTTTACTTTTGAAATTTATGAATGTTTTGCCTCTCGAGGAAAAGAATCTGTTTGAATTGTTTAGAAAAGGCATAGTCAGTAGACTAAAAAATATTTCGTAGGCTTATCAGAATTGACAGTGTTCTTTTAATTTTGAATTTTAGCTTATCTGAATACATTTCCTTATCTTGAAGAGCAAAAACATCAGATAAAGTTTTACATTACAACATTATGGCAAGTATCCAATATTTTAAAAGCTCTCTGATTTTTACAAATGTTTAAAAGAGTTATTTATCCTATGTCCTAACATCACATAAAGACACTTTCATTTTCCCATCAATCAAGATAAATGAATTCCTCTAAGACCGCTCTTCCACTTAATATTTCTATTGTAATAAGAACTCCAACTTCTTTAATAGGATGATGAATAATGATAACTTTATCATTAACAGACCAAATGTAAAGCAGAATTTTATAATTACAACATCCACTCTAAGGATTTTTATAAGCCATAACCTTTATGCTATTATAGAGGATTTATATGGAGTATACCAGGGTATATAACAAAATGAGGGGAGACTGTCATACATAAATTCTTGATCTAAAAAATGAAGGAGTGGGAAATGTTTGGCATTTTAAGTAAACCTAACAGATTTCCTCTGGTAAAAAATAAGAAGTGTTTAAGTCATTTACGTCTCACTTGAAACCAAACTGCGTATGCATCTTAGTTCAAATGGAGTCTTAGAACAAAGAAATCTGTTCTATTCCATGGAAAATCCTGCTGTAAACTTACAACTCTGAACATCACTAATCAATCTGAGGCATAACTAACAATTAAGAAAGAAATCCTTTAATTTCTACAACTTCCATAATTCATTTATTCCAGCTTATTTTAGAAATCACTACCTCAGTGAACATCTATTGACTTTGAACTTTTAGAAACTGCTACAGACGTGATGAGGGAAAACAGTGAGACAGATTATAGCTGCAGGAAAGAAGGATGAAGTACCCTGTGCACAGAACTCAAATTGCTATTGTTTTATATGATGAAATAATCTAAGATAGTTCCATGCACACGCAAACAACTGCAAGTGTAAAGAATGTAGAACACATGTAGAATATATATATCACTCCCCACTGTTTTTCAAACTCCAGTTTTAAAATCTTATTATTGACTTCAAACTCAAATAAACATAAAGATATTTTTATTTGAAGCTAATAACACAGACATAAGACTTTTCCCTTCTCTCTATACAACCAAACATTCTCTTTCTCTCTGTATTTCATGAAAGGCAATGATTCTTCAAAGAATTATAATACAACACAGAAGAAATTTCCACTAAACTTCAATATGTGAGGAAAAGTTTCATTATAAATCTAAATTAATTCAAAGGCATTTCCTGAATTTTTCGTGTTCTGACTGTTTAAAAATAGTGAAATTAATCTATTGATCATGAATACCAACCTATCTAACCAAATAAAATGACTTCTAAGTCATGGCTTAAGGAGTATTTTTAAGAAAATTAAAACCAACAGAAAACATATCTTCTTAATAATATAAAAAACTATCCACGTGCTTCACAAAACTGTTCACTACATGTATATATACCTGTGATAAAATCTGATATTTCATCAAATTCAATATGCGGTCTGAAGTTCCCAGCAGTTTTAAGATTGGATTCTTTTCTTTTCGGAGTATTTGTTTAAAATGTAATAAGATTCTATTCCTATTGCACTGGTGAACTGTATGTGCTGGAAGGGGAGTAAGAAAGACAAAGATGGAGAGAAGCCCTGATTCACTCTATATGACTTGATATATCTTTCTAAATACAAATCAAATTTGTAGGTTCATCACTTCTCTTGGTGGGAAGCAATATGCTAAAAATGAAACTAGACACACAAGTGAGACAGAAGGGAGTTTCTCAGATCAAGCAAGATTGGCAGAGAAGATTTGCTTTAGGAACTCTCAGAATCTGGACAAAAGAAGCAGCAAAATCATCACAGCTTCCCCCTAAACTTAATAAGCTTCTTTTACCCTCCAGAGAACATAAAACACCCTATTCTACTTGTTATTTCTATCTGTAAATGAAAAACTATTTTTGTATTTTGATCTCACTCATGGAAATGTGGCAACATTGCTCCTGAATCTCTGCTGATATTTCCAACCAATTTATTTAGAATCAGATTGAATTTTTAAAGGAAGAAGTATTTTAAGGCATTTAACTTCTATGCAAATCAAACACATTTTTTTTGTATAGGCTGTCACTACTAAATGAGTATTGAAAGCAAAAACAAAGAAAAACCAGAAAGCACAGGATAAAAACATGTAGAATGGCAGAAAAGAGTCCACAACCAGAAGACCACACATGGAACAAACCCAATTCCTATCCTACTATTAAGGTCTTATGTAAATCAGTTGCTTTGTTTTTATTCTTCTTCTTTCCCATCCTCTCAATTATTTGTTAATAATAATTCTGGATTTAAGGCAACCTAGTAGAATTTCTCATTTGGTGAAATTCTGGCACTTGGTGAGACAGGTCATTTTAACTGCTTAATGTTGGCAATGAATTCAAAGTCAAAGTACTATCTCACCAGTAGACCATTTGGAATTTGAAATTCTACACATTGTTTTAGGTATAAATTAGGTATTTTATAAATAAGATGACTGTCTCAATCAAATCAGCACTAGTTATAGAAATTTAATCATGTAGTTTTTCCCAGTGGCAAGTGATTAGGTCTTTAGTTCATTTGATGTTCCATGAATTGAGGAATCTAAGAATCAAAAGAGTTGGAAAATGAATTTTGTCATTTCTTCTTCCTCATCCTCTGGCTCTGCTTCAATCTTTTTCACCTCTGTACATGTGCTTCCTCAAATGTTGCGTAAATATATATATTTTTTAATACCTGTCAGCTTTCCTGCAGAGAAATTTAATTGCCAGCAAACTATGTAAACTGCCTTCTCATAATCACCCAGTTCCTCTGATGATATATAAACCCATGTTTGTTGAGCCCAAACCCAAGTTTGTTGAGTCCCACTGGCAGAAACTCAAATAATGCAATAATAAAATGCAAATTAGACCAAGTATTAGAATAGTATCATATGTGAGAAACCTCAGAACTCAAACCTTTTGTTTTCGAGGGAATTGCTGGTGATGGGCAATTCAAAACTAAATAGCAAGAGACTGATGTCAGCGACTCTTTCCAGAAAAACCAACATATCTTCATTGTTGTTACTGTCCTCACAACTGTCACAGTGTTTAGGTAGATAAGAGAGCTGCTTAATCACATGGAAGCCCAGTTTCTCTATACAAGCATATAAAGTATCAGGTTCACACTAAATGATATGAACAGCATTTAGCTGCATCATTATGGTGGTGATTAATACACACAGAATAACATAAGCAGTAGCTACAAACTATCAAAAGGCATTATTCCTAAATATTCTTCAACCAGGGGGCTGAGTGGTAACATCTCCTTCTATCCTAAATAACACTTTAGGTACTGGTTATCCACAGAGTGTAGTGAGTATAGTACATCTGAAATTACAAAACTGCCTCTAAAAAAGTATTTATTCTCTTACATTTATGAAACATTTATTAATGGTCTACTATGTGCCGAGCACTATGTACTATGTGCTAGGTACTCAGGATATAGTAAAAGCAAGATTGCAAAGAAACTCTGGATGATGGCCTAAATGTTTCCTCTAATTTTTCAATTTTGACTTCCCTATGAATTACTGGATCATTAGCACTGAAAATAAAACGTCAAAAATAATCTGGTTTTGGAGACAGGGAATGGTATAAGAGCCTCCTACATACATGAAACGATGAAAACTGGACAGGTATAACATCTCTTAGATTCTAATTTATAATTTATTAAGATTTAAAGCATCTTAGAGCGTATAAAATATAACAAGATAGCATAAATTAAAAGGGAAACAAAAAAGGAAAAATGAGGGGAGCAATTATAAAATAAAGCCAGGACAGTTAAAAACTTTGGCTTTTGGTAGTTGAAAAAAAATTCAGACATAAGCATTCCAGTAAATAACTCAAGTAGAGAAACCTTATCAGTTATTCTAGCCAATATCCTTTTAATAAGATTTTAAAAAGACCAACTGCTTTCAAGTACTATTATGTATTAAACCAAGAATTTGTTTTCAGGGTTCAATTATCAGTTACATTCTTAAAAAAGATATGATGAAAAGTTTTGCTGGACCGTTTCTTAGAGTACCACTTCACAAAAGCTGATAGCATGACCCTCAATGCAGGTTTGTTTTTTGTTTTTTTTAAATGTTGTCTGTTAAATTCAGAAAACTGAGCTGATAGATCTAAAGTCCCTATGAAAGAAAATCAGAATGCCAAAGAAAGAGGTATGCCTGGTTAGGCTACTCTTGCACCCGGACATGAAGGGGGTATCCTCTGCAAATTAGGATGACATTTTCAATATATAGACAAATAGGTACTTAGAAGTTCCACTCTATATAGCATAGCTTCAAAATTTTTATCCCATGAAACTTTATCTACATGCATTTCTTTTTTTTAAAAGATTTTTATTTATTTATTCATGAGAGACAGAGACAGAGAGAGAGAGAGAGAGAGAGAGAGAGAGACAG